>NW_020257651.1:126813-347028 GCF_003255815.1 Theropithecus gelada
TTATTGTTTACTGTGCCCTGTCCCCAGAGGTGGAGTCTACAGAGACAGGCAGGTTTCCTTGAGCTGCTGTGAGCTCCACCCAGTTCGAGCTTCCCAGCAGCTTTGTTTACCTATTTAAGCCTCAGCAATGGCAGGCGCCCCTCCCCCAGCCTCGCTGCTGCCTTGCCGGTAGATCACAGACTGCTGTGCTAGCAATGAGGGAGGCTCCGTGGGTGTGGGACCCTCCCGGCCAGGTGTGGGATATGATCTCCTGGTGTGCCTGTTTGCTTAAAGCGCAGTATTGGGGTGGGAGTTACCCGATTTTCCAGGTGTTGTGTGTCTCAGTTCCCCTGGCTAGGAAAAGGGATTCCCTTCCCCCTTGCGCTTCCCAGGTGAGGCAATGCCTCGCCCTGCTTCAGCTCTCGCTGGTTGGGCTGCAGCAGCTGACCAGCACCGATCGTCCGGCACTCCCCAGTGAGATGAACCCAGTACCTCAGTTGAAAATGCAGAAATCACGGGTCTTCTGTGTCGCTCGCGCTAGGAGTTGGAGACTGGAGCTGTTCCTATTTGGCCATCTTGCTCTGCCCCCCCTGTGCTTTCTTTTAAGAAAACTATCAACAGAGTAAACAGACAATTTACAGAATGGTAGGGGGATATTTGCAAAACATGCATCCAACAAAGATCTAAACAGATTCTGTAAGGAAGCTAAACAAACCAACAAGCAAAAAACCAAACAACTGCATTAAATGTGGACAAAGGACATGAACAGACACTTCTCAAAAGAAGACATACACACAATCAACAAGTTTATGGAAAAATGCTCAATATCTCTAATCATTAAAGAAATGTAAAGCAAAATCACAATGAGATACCATCTTATACCAGTCAGAATGGCTATTACAAAAAAATAACAGATGTGGTAAGGTTGCAGAGAGAATAGAACACTTACACGCTTCTGGTGGAAATATAAATTAGGTCAGCCACTGCAGAAAGCAGTCCGGAGATTGCTGGAAGAACTTAAAATGGAACCACCACTCAACCCAGCAATTCTCTTACTGGATCTATGCCCAGAGTAATATACATTGCTCTACCATAAAGATACACTCACATGTATGTTCATCACAGCACTATTCACATTGGCAAAGACATGGAATCAACCTAGATTCCCATCAAGGGTAGACCAGATAAAGAAAATGTGTTACATATACACCATGGAATACCACACAGTCATAAAAAGGGAACAAAATCATGTCCTTTGCAGGAACTGGATGGAACTGGACACCATTTTCCTTAGCAAACAATGACAGGAATAGAAAACCAAATACTGCATGTTACCTCTTATAAGTGGGAGTTAAATGATGAGAACACGTGGACACGGAAAGGGGAAAAACAGACACTGGGGCCTACTTAAAGGTGGAGGGTGGGAAGAGGGTGAAGATTGAAAAACTACCTGTTGGGTACTATACTAATTATATAGGTGACAAAATTATCTGTACACCAAACCCCTGCGATACACAATTGACCCTTGTAACAGACCTGCACATGTACCCCTGAGTCTAAAAGGAAAAAAAATAATTTTCAAAACATTAAAATTCTACAGAATGTAATTTCAAATCACATTGAAATTCAGCTAGAAATAAAGTAGAAGATAACTGGAAATTTTCCATGTGTTGGAAATTTTAAAATGAACTAAATAATCCACGTCAAAGAAAAAACATTATGGAGATCAGAAAATATTTTGAACTCACACTGTTTGTCAGTACATATGGCTTGCAGATAAAACTGTACTGTAAGGAAATTTAAAACCTTAAATACACATAATAGAAAAGAAAGACTGAGCATTAAGAAACCAAACATTATTTCAAGAAGAAAGAAAATAGCAGTATAATAAATCCAATGAAAGTCCAAAGCAGGAATTTTTAAAAAAATATCAGAAGTTAGTGAGATAGAGAACAAGCATAAAATAGAAGGACTATACAAAGTCGAAACTGATAATCACCCTGCAAGTTTATTCCACAAAAAAATCAGATCAGATAGATAAATTCAAAACAGGGAATCAAGTGGGTTAAAGCTGTGTTTCTCCCCTCAGGCATATATGAATTTCAACAGAAACTGCCTTATAATAAAAAAAAATTATTGATATTCATACTGCCCATACCTCAAGATTATGAGGATCTGCCTTCTCCTGACTCTACCAAATTGCAGAAATAAGACAATTATGATCGTCCTCTGAAATTTAAAAAACAAAATCAATATCGAACAGATCAGACTAGGTAGTAAACATTACTTTTAAGTGTTCTCAGGTCTGGAAAAGTTGAATTTAACTAGATTGATGATGGCAACATACCTCAAGGAAGACTCTGGAATGGAAGAGAGCTTGATCAGATACAGAAGTCTTAGAGAAGGATTTATTCAAAGCAACCACTCAGGACACACATGCAAACCTGTCTGGCTAAGAAGGATACCCTCGCCAAGCACAATGATCCTGTCTCCTTGGAGGATGCACCTTCTGGTTGCAGTGCCACTCACCTTTTCTTACTGCCTCCCTTTTCTTTAGTTCTATGCTTGTCAAGTAATCTTCCAAGAATAATTGGTTTCACTTGCAGTTTGGTTACTGCATGAGTTCTTGACTTTGAGAATCAAAGAAAGCTTTGGTCCTCTCCACAGCAGAAAACAAAGTTTGCATTCAGACACACACACACACACACAAGCAATTTTCGTGCAATTTTTTGCAATGATTGTAAAGACCATCCTCACATCATCCCAAGGCTTAAAGAGAGAGAATGTGCTAAGTCAGAACATAATCTGGACCTCCTGACAATCCTCTGTCTCTAGGCAAATTAACAAATTAACAATTCTGGTTTGACACTTCAGTCTCTTATGGCCCTTTCCAGGAAAAGCCAGGGCCTCCAAATATGAGTAATTCTGGAAAACTGAAGACACCAGGGTTCTACATGGCCAGTGGCCAAATAGAGGTGGCTGGGCTTGGCATCTTGAATTCAACATTTGCATTCATTCAGCTTCAATGGAGGAATTTTAATCATCACAGTGACTTTGAAGAGTAAAAATATACCTTACGTTACCTGCATCCCAGATAATTATCAGTGGGCAGGACCAAGTTGAATGAATATTGAATCCTCAAAACAGTTTTTATCTTTAAACTTCAGGTTTGCTAAATCTAAAGTGAACAAAAAGGCTTACTCGTAAGAGTATGGTTATTTCCCTTACCCATTTGTCTACAAACACAGATATTAGATTTGTAACCAGACAACTTAGAGTGCCAGTGAAACAAACAAACAAAATAATATGTGTGTTTGTTAAGTAATAATTTGTTGGGAAGTCTTTGAGGGAGGAGTGAAAAAAATGAGTGAATGATACTATGTATATGAAGCATATTAAACAAAAGAATAAACGAACAGCTTCTCAGGCAAGTCTTTTGCACTTAATTAACTAATCAATTTTCCAGGGTTCTAATGAATATTAATAGCAAAAGTATAATGCCAATGCATAGTAAATAATCCTAAGCATCACTGATGTGTACTTTGAAACAGCAAAGGCAACAAAAAGAAAAAAGTAGCATAAGTCAGCAGATTGAAAGAAAAGTAAGTGTGAGGGACCTAATTAAAGCTTAGTTTTGTTTTTCCTCCCTATAGAAAAAGATGTCACAGGACTGCTTTTGCCCAAACATTTACCCAACCACATATAACTTAAAAATCATGTAGGCTTCTAGCAAGAACAGAGAACACAGGAATGCTTGTCCTTTGTGTTTGCTGTGGCATTGGTGAGATCTGAATGACCAGTTAGTATACCTCCAACTTCAAAAGTTCAGCCTGTCAAAACAATCTAAGCGGAGTAACTGATTTCTCATTTCTCTCTTACTATTTTTACTCCTTCACATGGAAGAGACTTAACACATTCTCATAAAGGCTTCTTTCTTCTCCCATTCATCTCTAATTGTTGATATTCATCAAGATTTGGACCTAAGACCTCTTCTCTTTTCACTCTACCCACTCTACTTGCATGCTCTCATTGAAATTTGTGATCCCCAATCTATGTCTACAATCAAGATCTCTGAGCCTCATATCCATAGATCCACATATCTAATGAATTGTAAGCTTCTTTTAATGTCCTCCAGGCCCATAAAATGCAATTTAGCTGAAACTTTTTGGCTTCCCCCACAAACCAGCTCTAGGCGATGTGCTGAGTAAGGGGACCTTCGATGAGTTGTTCTAACCAGAAATCTGGGTTAATGATGACATGCATATTTCTCTAACATAATCCACAACGTAAACGTAGTTTCCACAGTAATCTTCCTAAAGTGTATATCATGATCCTACCTCCCTTAGGACCCATAGCTAATTTTTTACTGCCCAAGGATGTGTACCTTTAGGCTTTTCCCCTTTATTTTCTCACCCTAAAATATCTGGGCACCCCTGTCAGAATCTTATACTTTAAGAATGACAGGCAACATAGAAGTCCCTGGACAGAGCTTATTCTGTATTCTCATATGGCACCAAGACCCTTTGTTCAGTCCTCTATTCGGCCTTTCTTGAGCCTTCAGCTAATATCTGCCTCACAAGGAGGAATGTAAGCTCTGTAAGTGTAGGCACTCTGTTGCCTTTTTCCTTAATGTCTCAACATTTAGCAAAATATCTGATGCACTCAATACACTGCTAATAAATGCCATAATTCAGTGGGAGCCTCCCAGTTCACATAATGGAAGCCTATCAAGCTAGCAGCAACTTAAAGGCAGAGTTGACCCCAAAGTAAACATGTGTGCTTCATTCTTGTTTCTCATTCATGAGCTCAGGTTATACCTATTTTTCTGGTGTTTTTGAAATATATATATTTTTTCATTCTAGGGACTCTCATTCTCAAAGGAGCAACGATTTCATTGTAAGCTGATTTACAATGGCTTCTGGGAGGCAGGACTTACAGGCGAGTTTTAACGGCACTTTCTGCTCACTCATACCACATGTATCATTCAGCCATGGCTCACAATGCTATAAAAATGTCTCTACTTGCATGATGAAACACGTCTATCCCAAGGTATGCCAGAGATTTGAAAATAAAAAGTAAATCTCCTCCTTGGGTGGGATCCACATTATCATGCAATTTGTGAGCTTGCCCACGTGAGCCCGTTTCAGGCACTTTTAGATCAGTGGAGCAGCTATTAAAGTGCCATCAAAGCATTTTTGACTCCATAGAATTAATCATGAAATCTGTTCCTGCCAGCTCACTTATCATATTCGAAATATTAATTTAGAGCAAAATTAAATCGGACACCCACCGACAGCAACATTTTGCCCTTCAGAACTCCCCTTCATATTGATTTATTAATGGCTGCCAGAACAGCCTACTAGAACAATTTATTACTTCTTTCTGGATGTTTCTTTATGCTTACAAATAGTCTTTGGGAAGGAGAGGTGTTATCTGACAGTCTTTTGACAGGGGTATTTTTCAATTTGCATAACATTTGGGGGATTTATTGGGATTTAAGGAAGAAGTATCATTTTAGTATCAGTGGCAATAGGTAATTTGCTTCAGGAAGCTTTAAAGCCGGGGGGTCACTTAACTGTGGTGCAAGTCGGAGATGATATAAAAACAGTGCATCACTGAATCCACTCTTCACTGTGATGAAGTGCTATAAAAGCAAAATGGAAGCATAGGGTGTCCATTTATGAACTATGTAAATACTCTTTTTACTTTTGCTATTAAGACCTTAAATACCCACATCAGCACTTGAGTACCATGAAAGTTCAAATGCTCAACTGTGACAGTACATATTCCAGGGAGTAAAAGCAAATAGTTTCCTAATCCTGAGACAAAAGGCTCCTTAACTCTCCGGACCTCAGAGAGAAATCACACTGAGCAGAACCACTGAACAACTCTGACAAGGCCCAAATTCCCCATCCCATTGGTGTATGTAGTGTTACCAACAGGGATACAGACAGGAGCCAACTTCGATTGAACCATAGGCCTTGTGCCCTTGTGCTCTTGTGCTCATTCATTCAGTTATTCCATACACTTTAACTGAATGTCTACTACCAGGTGCTGTTATAAACATGGGGAATGCCCAGTTGAAGTCCCACATGAGGTCCAAGCTCATACAGAACTTACATCCTCATTGAGACAAGGGGATGGTGACAGAAAATTTTTAAAAAAGAATCAAAGAGGCAATTTCAAATAGTGTCAGGTGTCGTGAAGAACATAATATAGGGTAATGGAACAGAAGGTGATTGCGGGGTGGCAGGGACAGTATTTTAGTTAAATAGTCAAGGAAGACCTCTATAAACAGCTGAGAGAAGAGCATTCAGGCAGCGGAAACAGTTGGTATCAAGGTTTTGCTGTAGGTATTAATTTGTGTGTACAAGAAACAGGAAAAAAAGTCAGTGACTACAAGATAGTGAATGAAGGGCAGAGAAGTCATGGATGAGGTCAGCCAGGCAGGACTCAGATCTTTGAGGGCCTTGTGTGTCTAAGTAAGTGATATAATGTGATTATGTCTTAAAATACAGCTCTGGCTGCCCTGTGGGGAAGTACTTTAAGTCTCTTATCTCACTGAATTTCAACCATCACACTATGAGTTAAATACTATCATCCTTCCTATTTTAGAGAGATTATGCAGATTAGCCAAAGTCACAACTAGTTGGTGAAAGAGTTAACATCCCAACTATACCAGACACCAAACTCAATTTGTAACATTCAAGTGAAGCATAAACATGTTATAACTATTTAAAATTGCTTCTTCTAGATCCAAGGCAATCTGGTCATAGGTTAAAAGATTCCTTTTGAAGAGGATGTCATCCCACCCTCACCCTATGTACCGGGTCCTACATACAGAGTCAGATTTTACAGGTGAATTTTCCTGTTCACTGCCTTTTAGTTAGCTGCTTGGGATTTGTCCTGTCCTCTCAGCTGTCTCCTTCCTGGGTAGCACATCCATTCTGCAGTTCCTTGACATATAATCACATTGTCCTCATCTGAACACAGCCATGATGTACCAGTGACAGGGCCTGTCCTCATTAGTCTCTGTAAATGCTGTCTGTGTCTTCATGGGTACAATCCAAAGGTTCCTCATTATTACATGTCCAAAATGAGTTCAACCATCTGGAGCATTCTCATTACGTGCAAAAAAAATAATAATAAACAGCTTGACACATATGCTATTCTATTAAAGTTCTTTCTTTCTTTTTTATTTTTACTTTTCTTCTGAATCATACATCAGAAGTTAGACCAGAGAAAAACTATATGAGATATGAATAATAAGAATTGCCCCTAATTAATCAATGAATCCGCCATTTGGTAGCAAAATGTAACCCTCATTTAAATTGAGACATTTTGTATTATATTTTGAAAATCTCTGAGAGTAGATTTTAAGTGTTCTTACCACAAAAAAATAAGCATGTGAGATAATGCATATGATGATTGGCTCAAATGAACCATTCTACAATGTATACATATTTTAAAATATCATATTGTACATGATAAATTTATACAATTATTTTTTGTCCATTTAAATATGAATCAAATAAATTGAGACATTTAATGGATAGTGTTATGATTATGGTTAAGAACTATGTTTATTATCTACCCAATCCATCCATCCATCTTTTTATATATATATATACACCTACCTATACATATACATTTGCTACCTATACATGTACATATACATTTACTCATATAAATTTAAAAGAACATAGAAAAATACCAGTAGACGTTATCCTAGTTAAACTGTAATTACAACCAAAATTTAAATAATTACTTCTGCCAGAAACTTATCAGCTCTTGTGTTTAGACATTGTGATATGTGTAGCTGAGAACCATTTTCCTAAAACCAAATTAATACTGCAGCATTTTTTTCTGCTTTAACATACAAACAAGAACAAACTAAGAAATAAGAAAAAAGTGACAATTAAACGTACATACTTAGATATTCTCAATTCCTTCTACAAACTAGAACAGCACCATCCTTGAAAGAGACAAGGAGATAAAGCATTGGAAAGAAAAAGAGAGAAGAAAACACTAAATCTCAGCCAAGAAATTACCTGAACTATGGTAAAAACACAGACCTAAAAACAGAAGACATTGTGTAAGCTCTGAAATTGCACGTAAGACATTTGCCTCACAGTGCCTTGTTCTCCTCATCAAATGCTGCTAGCAGAATTAGTACCTACTCGCCTTAGTTGATGTATAAAGTTTAGAAAACCTGCAGACTTTTAGGTGATGAATTCTTACTCTTGAATCTCTTGAAAGCCTTTTTATTTCCCAGCTTGCTATTGGCCATCTAGAATCTAAGATGAAAAGTGCCAAAAAACTGAAAAATCAAGATAAATAATGAGTGAACTCAACATTTTTAAAAATCAAAATTAATATGAAATCCATAATGATGAAAATATCAAAACTGTAAAGCAGAGATCGAATCAGTGTTACTGATTTTTCATTTGCTTCAAGCTCCATAATGGAACTGTATTTTTTACATTAATTTAAACTTATTTAAGATGTTATACTTCAATATCATTTATCTTGATGACTGGGTTTTTGATGTTTGTTAAATGTTGTAACCTAAGCAAGTTCTTCCCTCACCTCAGCCTAGCCCCTGCCCTGTCTACCAACGAATCTCTAGGGATTCTGAACAAATCAGTGTCTGTGTTATTGATGCTTGGGGCTCATGCATCCAGCCTTGTAGAACTTTAGCTTCTCCCCCAAGACAGCTAGCTTATCACAAAAGTTTTGAAAAAGAGAAAGAAGGCTTTTCCTTAAGAAGAAATCTTCTACCAATTTTACTTTTCTCCATCCTGCTATCACATATATATATATGTGATAAAAGCATAAGATACATAATAAGGGTCAAAAAGAATTCCCTTATGAGCCTTTCTCCAATATGAAATTGATAATTTTCTCTCTTCTCATTCGCTTCATAATGGCAGCTAACAATTCTATCAAAGGTAACAGAAGTAGTTTTATCTCTTTCAAGTTACTTTCTTATTTTTAATGGTGACCTTTGCTCTGAATCCTTCATCTTTTCTTATAGCAAATAGTTAGGGGTTTTCTCTTGATGTGTAAGGGAAAAGAAATACAAGGAGCTACACCATGGGAGACTCCTGAGGTGTATGTGTGGTACAGGGCAGGAAAGACTGGCCCCAGTATTGCTCTTATAATACTAGTGATTAACAATGAAACTAGAAGCCTCCTTTTTCCCATACCACACAGTGTGCTTCTGGGAATGACACTAGAGCTCTGCTTCTTAATTCCCGAAAGATACCTAAACTGCAGGCAACCAGACATACATACCTCTCCCATGCACTGAATGGTTTTTCTGAAGCTTCATGCTTTTGAATTTACTGGAATGCCCTTCCCTTCTCTACCTGCCATGGTCTGAATGTGTGTGTGTCCCCAAAATTTGTATTTTGAAACCTAAACCCCAAGTACAATAATAATAAGAGGTGGGGCCTTTGGGAGATAATTAGGTCGTGAGGGTTCCATGAATGGGATTAGTGCCTTTATAAAAGAGGCTTGGGAGAGCCCGCTATCACCTTCTGACACGCAAATGCAAGAAGGCACCATCTTAGATGCACAGAGCAAGCCTTCTGACACTAAATCAGTTAGCACCTTGTTCTTGAACTTTGCAACCTCCAGAACGGTGAGGGATAATTTCTGTTGTTTATAAATCATCCAGTCTAAGGCATTTTGTTACAGGAGCCCCAGTGGACTAAGACTTTATCTCACAATGCTCTTCAATCCTGTGATTTGGTTCAAAAGTCTCCCTTTCACGGGGTCAGGAGATCGAGAACATCCTGGCTAACGCGGTGAAACCCCGTCTCTACTAAAAAAATACAAAAAACTAGCCGGGTGAGGTGGTGGGCGCCTGTAGTCCCAGCTACTCAGGAGGCTGAGGCAGGAGAATGGCGTAAACCCGGGAGGCGGAGCTTGAAGTGAGCTGAGATCCGGCCACTGCACTCCAGCCTGGGTGACAGAGCGAGACTCTGTCTCAAAAAAAAAGTCTCCCTTTCGAAGAATGTGTATTGGCTTCTTATTGCTGCTGCAACAAATTACCTTAATACTAGCTTATTATCTTACCATTCTGGAGGTAAGAAGTTCAAAAATGGGTCTGGCAGGGCTGCATTCCTTCTGTAGGTTTTTGGGGAGAATCTGTTTCCTTGCCTTCTCCATCTTCTTGAAACCATATACAATCCTTGTCTCTTGGCTACTTCCTTGTTAAAATCCAGCACTATAGCATTATAGCATCTTCTCCTTTCTCTCTCCCTCTCTCTCCCCACTATTATCACATTGCTTTCTCCTCTCTGATTTTACGCCTGCCTTTTATAAGGTGTTTTCTGATTACGTGAGACCTATCCAGATAATCCATGGTATTCTCCCCACCTCAAGACCCATTAGTCACATGTGAAAAGTTTCTTTTGCCATGTAAGGTAACATATTCATGTGTTCTGGGGTAGGGGTTGAGAGTAACATTATTCTATCTTCAGCAGAAGCCTTCACTGATTTTCTACTATCGTAAAACTTCACTGTCCTCTGGCCACCACAAAACCTTCACTGTGAGACCCCTCAGAGCCAGGTACAGGCGGTTGCCCAGGGCAGTTATCTGTAAAAGATGTTTAGAACAACACTGTAAATGTAATAAGTTGGAGAAAATTGTATTTGCCGGAAAACCTCCAAGGACGGAAGTCTGTTTGGTTAGAGGGAATACTTGGATAAGCTACTTAGAGAAGAGGAAGGAAGATGAGACTCTCAAGAGGCAACTCCCACAAACAAAATGGCCATGACACTACCTTCTAAAGAGGATTCTTGTTTTGCAGAGAGGACCTGAGACTGCCAGGGCCCATCTTTCTCTGCCTTTCCATCCATGAGCTCAAATTCCTTCCTAAACAAACAATGAATACACATTTAAATAATATCAGTTGAAAGAGAAACCAAACCTCAGCCAGCACACAGGACCAAAGTATACCAGTTGGGCATCTATCTACATTTTAGCAGATATCACTTTGTTATCAATTTTCTCATTTGTAAAATGGGGACAAGGGTATTTCTACATATGTTGTTGGGAAGATTAAAGATGTAAAATGTTTAGAGCAGTGCAGTACACATAGTGAATGCTCAATAAACCTTAACTGTTCTATTGGATATGATTGTGCTTGTGTGAAGCTCATATGGTTTGACAGACTGTGCAGCCTCCAAATCCCAGAGTTCATAATTTCTGAAGTGACTAGAACTTTGCTGTTCAATAAAGAAGCTAGTGGACATATTTTGCTATTTACATTTAAATTTAAATAAATTTAAATTACACAAAAATGTAAAATCCAGTTCCTCGATCACACTAGCCACATTTCAAGTGCTCAGTAACCACAAATGGCTAGTGATTATCTTATTGGGCAGCACAAATATAGAAGGTTTTTATTATCACAGAAAATTCTTTTGCATAGCACATTCAATAAACACCCCAGTGTCAAGGAATATTGCAAGGTTTTCAGAGAGCTGGAGAAAGCTTAATATACTAGCAGAATCATATCTACATGGTAGTCATAGTTCTTTCATGGCAAATTTTAAAACCATAACAGATTTTAAATCAAATAAGCACGGCATCGTTAACTCTATGGTGAATATATAGTTGGGCTTTCAGGTTTCTGATGCTGCGATGAAAACAATTTGTTTTGACCTTCTCCTTCTTTCAACAACCAATCCAAAATGGTTATCCTCCTTGTGCTAATGACATCATTTTCTCATAATCTTAAAACTCTGGCCTAGATCAAGTAGGCAAGAAAAGAGGGACTTATAATTCAGGTCATGTTCACATTATCAGGAATGAACACTATGCTCTAATATCCTGAGTCTAACATATCACTTAACTTACTCTAACATTTTTTTTTTCTGTTCTAACCACATATTCTCCATTCTGGCCCCAGTGAAAGTGCAGAATTTATACTGAGGCCATCAGTATAAGGAGTTCAAAATGTAGGTTCAAGCAAGAATGACAAGAATGTCATCACTCCAATATTCCATACCCATAGCCGATATTGCTAATCAATCCATAACATTCTCTCCATTGTCTTGGATGCGGCCTCAGAATCCTTCTCAACACAAGATTCCAGGTAGCACCCATCAAACAATTAATATTTACATTTGAATACGGACAATGACAAGTAGTTGTCATTTCTGGGTCAAAGAATGTTTACTGGATAGAAAGAATCAAAGAAACAGGGAAAGTCAGTTTTCCCACTTAAACAATGCTACTTTCCTTAAGGCACAATCAGGGTTTCGTTTCCTTTCCCTTTTTTAGTATAAGAGAAATGTTCGTTAACCAAGAATTCAGTGGAGCAACAGTGCCACCCAATGGCTGGTTAGGTTAGTTTTGCATTTAACTGTTAACCATCCTAAGAGAGAAACTGTCTTTCACTCATAAAAATGGGAGCCGGAATTGACTATTAACTGTTTAAGCTGCTATTCACCATTTTCCAAAATGATAGTTACAAAAAAAGTAGGGGCAGTTCTGAGAAATGGGAATTGTCTTGAAACAAAAATCTCAGCATGTTTCTGCTATCAAACAGCTCAACAGGAAGAAAGGCTCCATGTGAATTTACAAATGAACAGGACAGATTTTCACTTCTCGTCTATAAAGGGGTAGAATGGGCAACAGTTTACCCACCCACCTCCTCGCCCCAGAGGTGACCATGGTTCTTTTCTTTCCCCTATTTTCTAATAAATCACTGTGCTAAACGTAACCTACTAGAAACATTAGAGTAGGTATATGTATTGCAGCATTTTATATGCAAAAAGGAGTGTAAAGACTATGACAAGTGTTATAAATAGAACTATTATTTAGTTTAAAGGGAAGCAGAATTTACATTTCCCAAATCAGAGACCACTCAAGCTTTGAGATTCAAGTAAGCAAAATAAATCTGAGCTTTTTGCACTGTGAAATCGAAGTTCTAACTCTATTAATAGAAGAGGTGAGTAATAGATTTTCCTGGTCTGATGGTGGTGGGATTTTATTACCCAATCTTCGTGATCTGCATAGTTCACCAGCCACTTTTCCAATGTGAGGTGACAGGGAGTTCCCAGGCACTAAGGTTGCATGTTGTTAACTGCTGAGTTTTTTTCTCCCTTGGAGGGACTTATTTGAAGTTCTAGAGACATCCTCACAGGACTTAAGCCCAAGGAAAGGAAAAAGCCTGCTCTTCTTTTTAACTTACAGTCAATCAAAATGTTCACAGAACATTTTTTTTTTTAAAGAAAAAAAAAAAACACATTGATATTCTTTTAAAAAAATTCCAACAAACAGAATGAATTGGTGCTAGGTTGATCTGATCATTTTTAATGTATAAAGAAGTTGCACACAAATATTTATTACTGTTTACTAGGGATTGCTGTGATTAATGACTTTTGAAAAAAAATCAAATTTCCAATCTGGAATTCATTTAGGGTCAAAGAGCTTTTGCCCAGAACTTTTTAACTCAACCTTTGTCCTCTGGTTTCATTTAGTTTTTATTTTGGTGACATGAACTGTGTTTTGCTGATAAATATGATTGATTGAAAAAAGATTCTGGCCTTAAAAGAGAAATGTATAGGCTGAACAGAGGCACACGGCAAATATTTTATGTAAAGACCATAAATACAGTGCTAGTGAATTTGAGAAGAATATTCAATTAACTTCAGGTTTCTTCACTGAGTCAGTAGGTAGGAAGTTCAATTATAAGAAGTTTCATGGGTTATTTTAGTATTTTTAAAATAATTTTGTAATTTTTTCTTACAGTGATGAAATTGTATGAAGTAGTTCAGTGAGAGACAAGAAGATGTGAAGTGTACATGGGCAAAATTTTAGATCAGCTGACCTGTGAGTGAATCCTAGTACAGCCAGAAATGATCCATGTGAATTTGTGTAAATTACTTAACATCTATGAGCTTCAATTCCCCAGCCTGTTAGATGGAAACACCATAGCACAAACCCATAATATCATTACGAGGATTAATGAGCATGGTGTATGGTGAGAGAAGACAGAATATTGAGAGGGAATGTCAAGTCAGCAATGGAACTGGAGTAACAGGAGATGCAAGAAGAAAGGAAGATTTGCAATCCAATAATAATTATTTTGGAACACTGACACATCCTTAGGCTTAATGTATGTGGCCAGAGACGATAAATGAATAGGCCCATACAGCCAGTGGTGGTCTTGCAGATATGTCTTGTTTGATGACAGTGTTTAATTTTGGAATGTGTTTACTTGGAAGAGGGTCCTATATTTGCCATTTGCCACCAATGGTCCCATCATTTTCTACTGTGCTCAACCCATCTGGATTATCTCATTTCTCTCTCTCTGGTCTCTCCTGGCTTTGGAATTTTTGACCCATGTTTGGCAAATAAAAGAAAATAACCGTTCAAAATGAGTCCTGAGATTTCAAATGATCAATTACGTGGCAGAATTCATGTTATACTCCCTAAACTGACTGGCAGAGAGGTTTCATCCTACATGCCAGGTCTCTTGATTGGCGGCAACTGCCCCAAATGTGCGTTATGAAGCTTCTGAGGCTGCTGCCAAGTTCAGTGTTCCAGAGGGCAAGAAAGAGATAGCTGTCCTATGCCCTACTTCACTCGTCCTCAGAATGCAATCCACTGAACATAAGCAACATATTATTCGATTTTTTCCTATGCCGTTTCATATGGTAGTCACCAGCCACATGTGGCTGCTAAGCATGAGAAATGTGACTAGTCCAAGTTGAAATATACTGTAAGTATAATACACACACCAGCTTTCAAAGGGTTGCTACAAAACATAGAGTGTAAAAATCTCATTAATAATTTTTAATATTAACTCTGGTAAAAAGGTAATATTTCTGATATATTATGCTAAATACAACACAAAAATTAATTTACCTTGAAACACTTTTTAATGCAGCTGCTAGAAAAATTCAAACTTACATATGTGCCACAAATTATATTTCTGTTGAATATTATTACATATTATATGTCTTAATATATAATATAATGATGTAGTAATGGTAAAAATAGTTACTGGCCTTCATTTACACTATTTGTGCAATTTCCATTGAACTACAGACCCCACCAAAGTATTATTTGGTTCCAAAAAAAAAAAAGGAGATAACTCTCGAAAGGAAAAACAATGAAAATTTCCAGTAGAGATTCTATTTATCTTTTTTAATTCAATTTTCTCAGTGTTTTTATTGTTTTATTTATTTATTTGTCATTTGTATAAACTTATGGGGTACAAGTGTAATTTTATGAGTTGCACAGATTGTAATATAGTGGTAAAGTCTTTTGACCTTTTTTCTCAATGAAATTCTCAAAGTGCCTTCCTCGCCCCACATCAACTGAGAATCACTGCTCTAGAAAGGGTCAGCAAACGAAAGATGATGGAAAAACATCCACCAGCCACATATCTATGTTTCCATATTGTATATGGCTCCTTTTGCATTATAATGGCTAGGTTGACTAATTGTGACAAAGAGGATCCCCAAGGGGTCCTCAAAGTCCAAATTATCTACTATCTGGCCCTTTACAGAAAATGTTTGCTGACCCCTGCTCTAGAACAACAATTTGAAATGGGTTTTCCTAAATTAATCCTCATAACAGACATTTAGGTCAGTTAACAGATGCAAAAAACTGCTTAGGAAGAAGTTTGGATCACAGCGTTACAAACCACAGATGCGTTCAGAAATAAAACTTTATTTTCTAGCTTCTAAAAAAATCTTCGAATTGTTTTCTTTGAAACCATGCTTTGTAAAATGAGATCCTAGGGGCAGTGTTAAGAGACTGAGGGTTATTTGAGGCTGAAATGAACAAACATAAAGGGGAATACTTCAGGTCCTCTGCTCTGCTTAACATTCCACACAACCTCATGTTTTACTGACACTTTCCCAACCTAAAAACGGACATCTGAATTAATGGTAAATTACTGAGAATTTCCTTACACAGATCATAAGCATCCTAAACTTTTGGTTGCTTAACTAATAGATATTTTTGTAAGTTTTGATGAGAAATTGAGGCTACAATATTGCCACGTTTGTCATAATAGGTTTTTTTTTTTTTTTTTTTTTTTTTTCCTTATGAGTTGAATCTAAATCTTCTGGTTTTCTGAATCCATCAGAGGAATTTTCTGGTTTATGGTTTATGAGTCATCACATAAAAAGTACAGAGCTCCAAAATCTAAACTGGTATTATGTTTGGGGAAATAAACTCCAGAGGTTAATAAAGCATTGTTTCACCCTTCCAAGACCTAACTATCATTTTAAAGGTTGCAGAAGTTCATTTCCCAATTTTATTAGTTTTCTTCACAATTGGTTAAAAACAGAAAGAAAAGAAATTACAATTCTAATTGTGACTCTCCTTAACTAGTTCAAACTGATTTAAGTACAAACATCTGAAAACTCAGCAACCATTTAAAAGTCTATTTGAGCAGTAGATCATAATTCCTAGGAGAAATGGAAAGGTGCTTTATAGTCTAATGCTTCCTTTTGAACTGTATATCACTTTTTTCTGTTTAGAATTCATTTGAATGCAGAAATTGAGCTAGGTTTCCTTCATTGGAGACACTCCAAATATTTTGACAGGTATTGGAATACCATATTGACAAGCCCATTATATTTACTGGTTCTAAAACAAATAATTTCCACATATCCTAAGCTTTAAAACTCTTTAGCAGAAATTATTAAAAGATTATAAAGTGTTTGTCTGTGCATTTTTAAAGGGAGGGATTTGTGACTTCTTAAAATAGGAAAATATTTGAATAGCAGCTATAATTCTAGTATATTCACAAATCAGTCATTAAAATGCATAGAGCAGAGATGTTGCAGCTGTATACAGCTTTTATTATTCAGACTGCTAAATGGGTGAAACATATATTTTAATTTAATGTATAATGCACAACTCAGAATGAACCAGAATGATTCTTCCTCCTGTCTCTCCGAAGGAGAAGCCAGAGATCCTTCAACGAGTTGCTGATAATTTATCCTGGATAACAGCCAGTTGAGATTTATAGAATATGCCAGCATCTCTTCATAAAACATTGCAAGACCTGGCAGAAGTTTAGTAAAAAAAAAAAAAAAAAAAAAAAAGCTCATAACATTTCTGCTTTTATTTATATATTTTCATCAGGGATTTAATTGCTAAGCATTCAGTTTTGGTTATCAATTATGGCCCAGTGAGAACTTCAGCAAATACAAGAGTGCCTTCCCATTTTATTATTGTTAGAATAGGAGGCCTAGGTAGGGAAGGAGCATTTAAAGACCCCACCTAAGAGACCTACAAAGAACCACCTCAACATTACTAATAAAGGGCAGGAAAAAGTCCAAAAAGGGATGTCCATTCTCATTTAGTAATCTTAGTAAGTCAGTGGAGGTATGTTTGAAAGCAGAAGTTACACGACATCCTTTATTCAGAGTGTGGTAAGATTCTTCCATTGTGAATAGGCCAGGCTCCTGTCTGAAGGACAATGGCTGGAGAGTACTACTGTTTGCATAATGGTCAAACTTTCTCTTCAGCCCTCGGGATGTCATCTTGAGCCTCTTGCAAAATAAAACCTCTCTCTTTACAGTTTCAGAATAAACAAAAATGCATTTATGGCTTCTCATATTGCTATAAACCCTTGTAGTCTATTTTCTTTGCTGAAATATAAGGTTATCTCCAATAACGATTTATTTTTTTCTTAAGGGCTCCAACGACCTCTCATTGGAAAGCTAAACTTCTCTTCTACAAGACAAATCTCGATGTTAGGGCTTAACTAATTTAGTTTATTTAATCAGAGACTCTGAAAAATAATTTTCTTGTGTCTTTTCATGTCTAGAGATTTATACCAGCACTTAAGTCTCTCAGAAAGGACCATGCAAAACTTCATGTCAGTTCTGTTGACTTTTGGATTTAGTCAATTCATGGTGATATCAAGAGGGGATTTATCTTTTAGCATTATGGGTAATTTCAGCAGAGAGAGGAACAAATTAGGGCTGAGGTTAAATGGTCTTGGGAGACTCTGAACTTGACTTAATTGAATTGGTAAAGCAAACCATGACATACAATAGCCCTCAGAGCTATGAGTGCCACGTAATTCTTTGTGCTCTCTCATGCTGCCTCAGCCCTTAGGCTGGTGCCTGCTGGAATCTAAAGACCTGTTAGTATTTTCAAGAAGCCCAGATTCAACATGAGATCCTAGGGTATCTCTTCTAGGGTTTGATCATTTTAGTCATCAGTGATATGGCCTCATATCTCCCATATTTAGACTGGTTGTAAAATATTCTCAGTATTTATTCATGTTTTATCCACTACTTTATGAAAGGGATTTGCAAGTCCTTGTAATAAAGAAGATAAATCTCATAACCTTAATAAAATGTAAAATGAATTCAGGACCATGAAGAGGTAGAATAGGTAAATATGCTACCTCCTGGGGCTTACAGAGTTGAAATTGGACTTGACACATGAGTTGGTGTTTCTGGCTGACAATATAAGAGGAACACAAGCTATGATCCACATCAATTGTTTACTTTCTCTCATCTCTTAAATATATGTATCTGTATTATTCATATCTGTACGATGTTGTAGCCCAAGTGCCTTCTATGTTTAAAGTTCACAGTTTCTTCCTATTTAGTCAAAAAAGAAGCAAGAAAAGAACAGGGGAGGTCAGTAAGATTATTCTTAGTAATACTGATTTGTCTTTCCCTTATTAATTAGAGAAAAAGCTCATTCAAATCCCTCCCAAGACCACCACTGATACCTATAGCATTGGTCTCATTCTACTTCTCCTGGGACCTTCTTCATTATTTAGCTATTTTCTATCTTGTGCATCCTGACACCCTCTCACCTCTTTCCTTCTGTTTATAAATATTACAGGTTGCTCCTATAATAATAAAGAGGCTTCTTCCACCTGTCAGCCTCATTTTCAAGTCTACTATCCCCATCTCTCTGCCTCTTTCGATGACCAAACTTCTTAAATGAAGAGAATATTCTTACAGACTACTCGTTCTCACTTCCTTAATCTTCTGGATGCTATTGCCACAACCTCTCCGACATTTACCAAGAAAACCTTGCCATTGGCTCCCTCTTTGCCAGGCTCAAAACCCCTTCCTGTCTCCTCTCCAGTCCGGAGCTCTAGTTTGTACCTAAAATATCTCAACTGCTGACCCCAGTCTCTCCTCCTGCCAATGCATTGTCTTTATTTCTATTAGAGTTAACTTTCCAAGCAAAAGTTGGATTATGTCACCTGGAAATAGTAAGACTTTCCCCAGCCTGAATTTGGCCTTATCTCTAGATACCTCCTACATGTACACAGGTATTCACTCCTAAGGCACACACGTGGAGCCTTACCCAGTAAAATCCCACTCTACAATGACATTGTTCTACCTAGAATATCCTTCAGCAACATGTCCATTCAGCAAAGACCTGATCTTTAGTTCTCTCCAACTCCCTCTCTCTTGCCCTGAAGAATTAATGCTGTGCTTGGCCAGGGCACTTGATGAGATCGCTTGTCAGTTGTTTGCTTATTATGTCTCTTTTCTGCTAAAATGTAAGCTCATTCGAGGAAGAAAGCTTGTCTTATTTCCCTTTGAATCTCTGTTAACTTTGTAAATGTCCAACAAATATTTAGCAAATTAATTATCATGTTAGTCTAATGTTATTATTTTACTACTGAACCTGACTATGGGTGTATAGGCAAATTTATAATATATTCCTGCAGTATTGTCAACTGCCCTTGGCTGCCCAGAACTTTTCATGGGTGTATTGTTACTATCTATACCCTAACATTGACATGCAGGCCAGAAATGACCATCAAAATATTCAGTATTACTACTGGCCACATTTCATTTTTAATGTGTGATATTACTTTGCCTAAAATTCCATGGCTATGAAATGGCAGTGCCCAGATCTGGATCAAAGCAACAAGCATTGTGTGTGCTTATTCACTTGGCTGAAAAAGAAAGGCTCACATCAGAGGATGGTTTTATTGTGTTGTAGGTTGACTGTTTGGTTTATTTTGTTTGTTTAAAAAGAACAAGTTAAAATAACAGTGTTTTGGGAAGACAATGTCCAGTTCTGTTTTCTGAAGTAAAAGTGTGAACCTCTGTCCAGGCCAAGGGAGAAAGGAAGGTGGTGTCTGTGAGAAGGAAGACGTTTGAAAGTGTCTTCAATCTCCTTTTTTTTTTTTTTTTTTTTTTTTTTGGAGATGGAGTCTCGCTCTGTCACCCAGGCTAAAGTGTAGTGGCATGATCTCGGCTCACTGCAAGCTCTGCCTCCCGAGTTCATGCCATTCTTCTGCCTCAGCCTGCTGAGTAGCTGGGATTACAGACGGAGTCTTGCCCTGTCACCCAGGCTGGAGTGCAATGCCACAACCTCAGCTCACTGCAACCTCTGCCCCCCGGGTTCAAGCGATTCTCCTGCCTCAGCCTCCCAAGTAGCTGGGATTACAGGCACCTGCCACCATACCCGGCTAGTTTTTTGTATTTTTAGTACAGATGGGGTTTCACCATGTTGGTCAGGTTGGTCTCAAACTGCCATCCTCAGGTAATCCACCCACCTCTGCCTCCCAAAGTGCTGGGATTGCAGGCGTGAGCCACAGTGCCTGGCCACCTCTTCAATCTTCACACACACTGTATGAATCTGCTCTTCCTCAGACTCCACATCAAAGTCCTGAGACTAGGTTTGAGTTTTAAGTCTGCCTCTTTGTGACCCTGCTAATAAATTTAGTCTGTGTCTTTTGTACAGTACCTAGTTTGGTATCATGCTTAATTAAAGGTTTGTGCTAATTAATAATAAAGTAGGTAAATCGGAATCTTGAGATTTCAGTTCTCTATTCCATTGCCTCTCTCTCTCTCAGCCTGATTGAAACCTTGCTCATTATCTTCCTGCAATTAATTCCTTATTCCTGAGGCTTCTTCCTGTTATCCCAAGGGATGAAGCTCCTGGATAGAGAACCTCATCAAGATGATTAGGTCACACTGCATTTACCAATTAAACAATAGTTAGTTATTGATTTCTACTGAGAAATGAAAATGATTAGCAGACCCTTTACAGAGAGAGCTATCATTCTAAGAAGTTACCATTTCATAGTTCTATTTCTAGAGAATTACTTGGCATTTTCTTAAGGTCAGATGGGATACCATAGTACTAACTATTTAAGAAGATAAATCTGTACCTTATCACTATTAGAGAATGCTCTCAGGGCCATTGTTAAAAGCTCATCATATAGACACAAATATTAAACCGTTTATGCATGAATAATGCAATGTTATAAAGAAAAGTGCACCATTAACTCTTCATTATGTGCATTTCTTTATGGCCTCATTAAAAGGCTCTCTGTCTCTCACTATCTACATACATGCACATACCTGTGTGTGATCATATGTACACACATGTATATATGTATACATTTGTTTGTATGCATGTATGTATGTGTTATATATACAAACTGTGTTTTATGGACACATATTGTATGTTCTTAGGACCAAAAGTGTCTTGTCATTCTACAGTAAAAATTATTTCTAAATAGACAAACCAGATAAACATAGGTTTGCCTCAGTAATCAATGGCTATATTTAGCATAATATCCTTATCTTACTGTGATTCATTTGTTGCCTGCATCTCTTTCGTTTTCTCTCTCTCTCTCTCTATATATATATATATATGTATATATATACCCTCATTTGCATTTGGAAATAGATTGGTTTTGCTGGATTTGAACCTACAAGCAAAGAGCACAAAACTGCCAACTAATGTGGTATACATAATACCAACAATGTGTGACGGGCTTTGAGATAATACATTCTCAACTGTTTTTATAAGGTTACATGCTTACTTCATGTATCATAATAAAAATATTTGAAAACACATAAGATTAATGATTTTATAGCTAAAATGCTTAATATAAAGCTAAGCAAAAATGGAATTGAATTTGATTTAAGAAAATATTATAAGCATGGAATAAATTGTGAAGAAAATACAAAAATGATAGGAGTAGATGTGGGGTAGAAAACAGATTAGGTTCAGGAAGAAAGAGGACTAATAACAGTTGATATGTATACCGCATTTACGTTACATATAGTATTTTATAAATGCTACCATATCTTTTCAAATTTTAAAAACCAGGACTCAGTGACATTAAGATTTCCCAAGTCCACATAGCTCAAAAATTGAATTCCAAGCCTGTGTGGATCTAAATCCTTATTCTTCCCACTCAAAAACGTAATATATTCCTTGTTTTAAAAGCTGGAAATATTTTTTAAAGTAAATATGTACAAGATAGGGGACTTGTTCATGACAGTGAAAAACCACCATAATTTTCCTGAGAATTACACCTAGATTTTGAGAACATTTCTCTGTGATATTAAGCATCTGAGCAATTTTTTGCAGAGTGTGGCATCCCAGGAAGATTAAATATGCTTGTTCATTGAGTTATTAGAAAATAAATTGTTCTTATTCTTTGGAAGTCACGATGTAGCTACCAAATTCAGAAGCAGAATATAGACCACTGTGAATAGGTAGGGTTTTACGCTGTGGTTCACATTGGTCACCACACATATGGGCTATCCCAACGAGGAGGAAAGGATGACCCTTGCTTTTGAGATGTTCATCAAATTATTGTGAATTTAAAAATAGAAATCAACTGCAAAAATGTATATTTTTGCTGAGAGGAATAATTCAGACTAGGTATGTGCTACTTTTTAGTGAGGAGAAAGCAATGTCAGTCAAAGTATTTGGGCAAACACTTTTAAAGAAGGCAACATTTCAGTTTGAAGGGGACATAGTATAATATTGATATCATGGACTTGAATATCATAGTAATAACAATGATAATAATAATAATCAACCTGGGTGCAGATCCCGGCTGGCCTCTGTAGTACACATCTGTGGTTACTGCCACCCCGGGTGAACTCTTTACTCTTCTGGTAACAGCTTCCCACTTTGCTTTGGAGATCAGCCCACCATTATACTGAGTCCTGTGTTTGGAGGGAGGGCCTTATCTGACCCCCGTTCCAAGGTGGGTGAGTGACCCAAGCCTGACCATCTCAGCATATTCTATCCTGTGAACATCAAGGATGGCTATGTGAGTAATTAGTCCAATCAGAGCCAGCCCCAGGACTTTTTGGAAACTGCTAAGAATGGAGATTCTCACTTTCACTGAAGATGATGAGTAAAGCATCTAAGTCTGGCTGCCAGCCGTCATCATACCACCACGAGGGAAACTGTTTGCCCGACAGTGGAGCCAACACATCGGGAAGCTGTGATGGGTAATGCAAAGGAACCAAGTATCAATGAGCCTACATTTACGTTCCTTCAATCAAGCCATATCTGAAGCCAGCAAGAACCACTGAGTTTTTGATTATATAAGTCAGTAAATCATACCTCCCTATTTTTCCTTTCACCAATTTAAGTGTGGTTTCTATTTCTCACAGCCAAGAGTGTTGACTAATATGGCTAATTACTACTGGCATGTCCTTAGATGAGTGATTTGCCTCTGAAGGTTTTTGTGAGGGTTTTTAAAATAAAATATTGCATGTAAAAAATTCAGCACAATTTTTCATTTGTTGACAGGGAAAGTATGTGCTGAAGAATAAATAATAAGCTGCACTGAGAGTTCAGTGTGGCTTATTTGGATGCCAAACAGAAGTGCAGGAAAAGAAGAGGCCAGCGAGCCTGATAATCTTGCTCCCCAGCAGATCCTCTCAATTTTCAGGTCTAAAGAAACTGGTCTGGAGTCGAAAGTGACAAGGCTAAGAGCAGGGAGGAGAAATGGGTTAGGTCATGTCCATTTATGTCAATCACTTTCACATTCCAAGGTATAGTATTTCAAATGAAAATCCTTCGACATATAAAGGAAACAAAATAGGTCACTTGGGCCACAGTGAGTCTTTCAGGAAAACCTGTTCTGGCACAATCAGGCTAAGCTAAATCGTATTGTATAAAACTATCATATGACTTGAGAATAACATCAATGGAAGTAATTGGGGGGTTTTTTGTTGTAGTTCTGTGGCCTATTTTTCACACTTCTCTATTGTAGAAAGAAATTAATAATGACACAAATTACTTTAATTATTTCCTTCTAGTGCATAGTTTGATAATCAACAATTTAAATAATGTACCTATATTAAAATATTATTATTATATTTGAAGCAGTGTTTTTTGAAGTTCTATAGAATTCAAAGTGTAGTCTTGGGTGTTTAGTCTCAGTAAACAAGATCAAGCTCATTATATGTATCCAACAGCACAATCAGTGGGGGTATGATAAAAGAAAGAAAATTCACTTACATGCTTTAGGATCACGATTCAGCATGTACATCTAAAATAAGATTCAAAATCATTATAATCTGGCTATTAATAGTACTTTCCTTGTGATTTCTTTTTTTAAAAGTAGATATGGCCTCTATTTATATGAATGTAACTCAACTAGGAAAAGTTAAAGCTTTATACCAACAAAAAATGTTTCAGGGATTTCAAACACTAGACATTAGTCAAATACAATATGATGATTCTTGTTGTTTACACTCGGAAACTCAATTTCAGAAGCACAACAGGGCATTCAAATGGAGACATCGCAAGGTACATTTTTAGGTTTGGCCATGCAACTTAAAAAAGAAATATGAGGACAAGAAACACGATGCAGGGATAGCAGGATTTAGTTATCCTTGCTTAATTAACTTGTAACAATAAGAGACCAAAACTGATGATGTTTTAGTTACTCTCAAGTGTTTTACAAAATTGATTCTATTAAAATACTAATGTTGAGCAAGTGACATCTGTTGCCTATTAACAGGAGTGTAAGTTTGAACACTTCCGCCCGCTGTATTTTTATTTATTTATTTGAGACAGAGTTTCGCTCTTGTTGCCCAAGGTGGAGTGCAATGGCGTGATCTTGGCTCACTGCAACCTCTGCCTCCTGGTTTCAAGAGATTCTCCTGCCTCAGCCTCCTGAGTAGCTGGGATTACAGGTGCCCACTACCACTCCCAACTAATTTTTTTTTTTTTTTTTTGTATTATTAGTAGAGATGGGGCTTCACCATGTTCGCCAGGCTGGTCTGGAACTCCTGACCTCAGGTGTTCCACCCACCTCGGCCTCCCAAAGTGGTGGGATTACAGGCATTAGTCACTGTGCCTGGCCTGCATCTTGGTAGGGGAGTCACCAAGAAAAACATGGTGTAGTCAAGCACTGGACAGAATCACATTCTACTCACATAGAGAAGAGACGGAGCAATATCAACTTCGCGAGTGGGCATATGGACTATTTCCTGAGTTGCCATAGATACATACAACTGGTATTCTTTTTCATCATACTTTAGAATTTCCTCTTGAATCATACATTATATTTTAGTCTAACACCAAAATGGTTCAAGCCTTGGAGTTAACCCCAATGATGATATATTCGTTTAAATTCATTAAGTAAATATAATAATTTCTAAGCAGCATTCTCCAATAGAAATAGAATACATTAAAAACTTTTTAGTAACTAGATTTTTTTAAGTCAAAAGACACAAGTGAGATTAATTTTAATATATTTTATATAGCACAAAAGATTCAATATGTTATAGTTTTAACTGTATTAATATACAATTTATAAATGAGATATGTCTGTTTTGTTTTTTGTCCCGACTTTGAAAACCCAGTCTGTATTATATACACTGATAGTAGGTCTCTGTTCGGGCCATCCACACTGTGTTACTGACTTCTTACTGAGCAGCACAGTTCTAGAGGGATTAGAGGTTCTTGTTCTGACCACAATTTCCTTCTTTGAGAATTAGCACACAGCAGCAAATGCAACATATTCACAGTGTTTCATCCTATTCTATTCCACAATGCCTATTGTGGAAAACCATTAAGAGAAAACAAAATCTCAAAATTCCAGAACACAATCTGAGAACAATGTGGGGAAACAATAAGACCCATCGAACTTGAATGAAATGAAGGAAAATAAAACCAGGGACTAGATGCACATCTAATAATCTCCCCAGTCCAGTGACTTGACACATCAGAAAATTGGATATTTTGCATTTTCACTAAAACATGAAGCATACAAAATTGTGAAAGTAAAGTACATTCATTAAATTCTACTAGGCTGAGAAATGCAGGCTTTAGCTGAGTCTGGTAGTATAATTTTTGAGTTTCTAATTATAAGGGTAGTCATTTCAGATAATATTTGCTGCGAAATATTTCTCAACTTTCTAATATATGTGTATGTGTGTGTATACACATATATTAGAAGCTTTTACAGATGCTTCTCTTTCTTTGGTTGGCAATAATGACACTGCATTGACACCCATGGCACTCTGTCAATTGCTCTGGGGAAAATCACTTGTAATTATAGAGACCCTTCCAACAAATCTCAATTATTCTTTCTCTAAAGTTTTTCTTTGTACAGTCTTCATATATCCTTTAACTACTCTGCACTTATTTAAATTTCCTTTTTTCTCTCTCTCTCTCAAGGCTCTTTCACAGTTGAACTCTTACTTCAACTCTATATCTAATCACTCCTACTTCTCTGTCTCCATAAAACACCCAGTTTAGTAGGCGAAGGGACTGTGGTATGAGGAAAACCCATGGGTTGTGAACCCATGTCCCTGCCCGTAATAGTGAGAGACTTTGGTCAAGGTACTGAATCTCTCCGATGTGCTTCAAATCTATAAAATGGAGATGAGATCTAGTGTGGTCATAACATCCACCAACAACACATGGCACATATGCTAATTTTAGCCATGTCAATTATTATTATTAAATATCAACATGAACCTAACAATCTCATTTCTAAGTGGTATCAACATCCTTCTAAGAAAATTACTAAGGGTTTTTGTTTTTTTAAAAAACCTCAATATTCTCTAGATAGATAGATATTCTCTCTCCCTCTCCTTCTCTCTAATTTCAAAGTCAGTCAGTAAATTAAATAGCTATCTGATACTGCCCCCTCCTATTTCATCCTAGGTCAGTGATTCTTAAAAATTGTTCTGTGAGATGTCAATAGTATTTTTTAAACTTCTATTTTCGTAAAATTGAGAAAATAAATTGTATATAGATAGTTTTTATTTTTTAGCAAACTTTTCAGAATATTTAATATGATTGAGGACTTGTAAGTCTTCAGAAAGGAGATATATCATCAGCATTTTCTAAATGTATGTGATCACTGAATCTTTCTCCTCAAAGTATTTCACAGAAGTGGTGTTCCACAGATCATACTTTGGGAAGTGTACTAACATCTCAGACTTTTGTTTTTCACCAGCTGAATTGTAAAACTGACTCAGCAGCTAAGACCGCATACACTTTATAGTTATTGCACTTTTAATTGCCTTCTAAATCACAGAAACAAATTCTTTCCTTGCTTCAAACCTTTCTGAAACAGTTTTGTACCAGGTTTCATAATTTTGTTCATCAACAGTTTCTTACATTCTATGTAAACAGAATTCTATGGAAAGAAATAGTAATTAGAGGTACAAAGGGAAGAAACCCAAGTTCTTAAAGAAAACATTCTCAGAGCTTCAAGTTTAAATAAAATTGAATATGCCAGTTTTGAACTGAGCAATTGAGTTGCTGATAGAACGACTGAATGAAGAATTGTTATAATCAAAACTTTAAATTTTTTTTAAATTTTAATGACAAAACTGAATACCCATTTACCATGAAGCCATATATAAAATATCAGTTTATGAAATATGAAGATATAATTTGATTCCTCACTTAGTTGCTCAAAATCACAATTTTAAGTCACAAGTAAACTAGAGTATATGCTAATGTACTGAAGAGTAGTCAGATTGAGAGGTATATTTAGGGAATCAACTTTAAGATGCTGCACATTTGCAACAGATTGAATTTACTTTTTCATGAAAGACACTCAAATGGAACGAAAATAACAAAACATGTATCTTAGGATTGTAGACTCACTCTCAGGCTTTTTTAGTCTTTCTATAAATATCAACAGCTTTCTATCTGAGTCATAACAGATCAATCACTATGTGGATAAGATAATTCCTGTTCATGCTTACTTTGGGAACCATGACAAAACACCCAGATTTTCCAAGCACATCTTTCCTTTCTTCTGTCTAGAAAGAATTACAATTCAGGAATTCTCAGCTTACAAATTTCAGCTGAAATTAAAACCAATAGAAGAGAGACAGGATCATAAAATGATTTGAAGGTGACTCTCACTTAACCACATTTAAAAGTCGCAAGATGCAACTATAACTCTTGTTCTAGTATAAAGCAAACATTAAGAATAGAACTATAACTTTCCATAATTTTAATAAATTTAGAGTGTGAACTACTTCCAATTCTGTATTGTCTGTTTCTATTATCTACCTCCATTCAACATAATGGAGTACTAACTAAGCATGCAGAAGATAGCTAAATAGATAGATACCTCAAAACTTAATCTATTTTTGTATTAATTTTCACTGATTATATTATTTAGAATAGAAATATGCATAGGGGAAGGGCAGCAAGTTATTGATCCCTAATTATGTTAAAACTGTCTCAGAAGACTTCAAACAGTTGTCATCTTTACGAATTGTAGGCCCACTTTTCAAATGGCAAACTGAAGATAAAATACATTCTTATATACCATGGAATACTATGCATCCATAAAAAAGGATTAGTTCATGTCTTTGCAGGGACATGAATGAAGCTGGAAACCATCATTCTCAGCAAACTAACACAAGAACAGAAAACCAAACACCACATGTTCTCACTCATAAGTGAGAGTTAAACAATGAGAACACAATGGACACAGGGAGGGGAACATCACACACCAGGGCCTGTTGGGGGTGTGGGGGCTAGCTGAGGGATAGCATTAGGAGAAATGACTAATGTAGATTATGGGTTGATGGGTGCAGCAAACCACCATGGCATGTGTATACCTATGTAACAAACCTGCACATTCTGCACATGTATCCCAGAACTTAAAGTATAAATATAAATGTGTGTGTGTGTGTGTGTGTGTGTGTGTGTACTGCCAAAGCCAAAGCTCTATCTGAGATGCCACAAGTTTTATTGGTTATTTGTCCATCAAATATCTGCCAATCCAATCAATGTACTGATTTTTTCCCCTTACTTACTCTAAATTATTGGCTCTTTAACAAATTTCTCTTATTTTCATATTCTATTTACTTGGCATTAATATGCCTATATTTAATATTATAAAGAACATACAACATTTATTTGAAATTGAGTTTCTGTCCTAAGAGATAACTCAAATCCAGCCAAATACATACAAATGTGCTTTTCCTTTTTTCTCAGTTTCTATTTATATATAATATTTGAAATATTTATGGAGTACATGTGGCATTCTGTTACATGGATAGAATGTATAATGATTAAGTTGAGGGTATTCTAAGTTCTCTCTTCTAGCTACTTTGAAACATATAATACATTGTTGTTAACTATAGTGACCCTACTCTGCTATAGAGCATTAGAACCTATACCTTCTACCTAATTTATATTTGGATCCATTGACCAATCTTTCTTCATCCCCCACTCATACCCACACACCCTTCCTAGCCTCTGATATCTACCGTTCTACTCTCCACCTCCATGAGATCAACTTTTTGAGCTCCCTCATACGACTGAAAATATACAAAATTTGCCTTTCTGTGTCTGGCTTGTTTCATTTAACATAATGATCTCAAAGTCCATCCACAATGCTGCAAATGGCATGATTTCATTTTTTAATAGCCAAATAGTATTTCATTGTGTATATATTCTACATTTTCTTTATCCATTCATTTGTTGATGGACATTTAGGTCGAGTTCATATCTTTCCTATTGGGGATAGTGCTGCAATAAACATATGACTATTCATCCAACAAGGAATTAATATTATGAACATACAAGAAACTCAAACAACTCAAAAGTAAAAAGATAAATAATCCCATTAAAAATGGGCAAAGGACATGAATAGACACTTCTCAAGAGAAGACACAGAAATGGCCAACAGGTATTATGAAAAAATGCTCAATATCAGGGAAATGCAAATTAAAACCACAATGAAATATCATCTTACCCCAGTTAGAATAGCTATTATTAAAAGGACAAAAATAACAAACGCTGTTGAGGATGTGGAGAAAGGGATACTATTAATCACTGTTGGTGGGAATGTAAATTAGCACAGCTACTATGGAAAACGGTATGGAGATTTCACACAAAACTAAAAAGAAAACTACTGTGCAATCCAGAAACCTCACTTCTGTGTATTTATGCAAAGGAAAAGAAATCAGTATATCAAAGGAATATGCTTTTTTAAATATCTCAATGGTCAATAATACCAACATCCTAGTTGTCACTAAATAGAGGCATAATTCGGATTTTATTGCTAAAAGCTAACAGCCTCAATCTAAGGATCTCTATAGAGCTTTAGGCCTCAGAAGCTTCTAGCTGCTTCTGGAGTTCAACTGGCACACAGTCACAGCATGCTGAGAGATAATTGCCCAAGGTCACTGGTGAGCAGCAGTAGGGAAAATCAAACCCAAGGGTCGCAGGATCTTATAAATGTTCTCATCTCAAGAGCACTGAGAACAAAAAAAATGTTTTGCAACATGCCAGTCCTCAAGTGTATTTATTATTTCAATTTAATAATCATCGACCTAGTAAGAATCCAAGAGGCCAAATGAAAATAAATGATACTTATTAGTGAATAATGGTTTGTTCCAGTCTCTGAGTCTGAAATAAAGTAACCTCATCAAAAGATAAATATCAGCACTGGCCCTTAAAAGTCAACAGGTAATGATAAATAGGAATAAATGGAAAGAAATAATAAGTAAAATAGCTTAGAAAGTTGGGAGATTGATTTTCTTACATTAATAATGTATTCCATTTTTTCCAATTCTTTGATGGGCTAGCAAAATTATATTAAATAGAATAATTTCTTTTCCATATATTTTGGTCTATTTCAGTAATACAGCCTAACACAGGAAGAAAAAAAAAGAACATTTTTTTAATAAGTACAATAAGTTCTGGAAATGAAAAATGACATTTTCCATTTTTACAGATATAATCTTAGACATAGCCTTAATTTGGCCACTTCATATCCCTCTTGAAAAGTTTCTTACAGGTCATGGGTTGGTCTCAAACCAAACATGTCTCTAGAGAAACATTTATAAGAGATTTCTATTAGACATCCTGAGATCTTGTTCAAGATGTCGTTTCTAACTGTTATTATTGTTGTCCAGCTGAGGGAAAAGATGAACTTTGTTTATAGCTAATGATTGTTTTATGGAAGCCAAAGTCCGGAAATAAACCTGATCTTTATACACACTTAGAACCAAGAGCCAGAAATTCAACATCAATCTGGTATATTTTCTCTTTCTCCCCTTATATATCCTGTATCTGCTTCTAGAAGTCACTGATTTTTTTATATTACATGGGTCTTTATATATGCCTCTCTTTAACAACCCACAAAATAAAACATGGCCAAAAAGTTAGTGGTAATTCCAGAGGTTATATCATTTCCTAAGTCTAGACTCATAACTACAGTAGATGTTAAACCCTCTTATTTAACCTTACTCAGTTAAGTGACCTGAAAAAGTCAAAGTAGCAAATTTAAATATATATGTAATATCTAATATCAATGATACTTATGTAATATATAATAAATATATTATGAACAAATTAAAATATGTGCTATAATATATGTATTTATATATTATATACATTATATATACATTCATTATGTATTATATATTATATACTCTTAATCATTTTAACTTTTTTTTGAGACAGGATCTTAGTCTGTCACACACTCGAGCCTCTTGAGTAGCTGGGACTACAGGTATGGGCCATCACACCTGTCTAATTTTTTATTTGTGTTTTTATTTTTATTTATTTATTATTTATGGTAGAGACAGGCTCTCACTATGTTGCCCAGACTGGTCTTGCACTTCTGGCCTAAAGTAATCATTGTGCCTCAGCCTCCTAAAGTGCTAGGATTACAGGCGTGAGCCACCCCACCAGGCCTGCTTTAACCTTTTAACTAAAAATGATTATCTGTAAATCACACACCAAGTTTTGATAGAGCATCTTGAAGCATGGTTTGCTCCTGCCCCATGTAGGAGCTGGCTCACCTGTAGGGAATATTGAGGCAGAACTAGGGACAAGGGCAATATCTGATGTCCTAACTGAGCAAGAACACAGTCTGATTTTAAGCTAGTTGTTGTTTGTTTCTCTAGCTAGCTGGCTGGCAATCTGTGAAGGATGTTGTGAGTATGTGGATTTGTGTAGTGTCCTCCCCAGCTACACAAATCTTTGGCATGGGAGCGTCTGGTTTAATTCTTCTTTCTCTGTCAGTGCCCCAGCAACGCAGCCCATCTCAGACTTGCTGTGAGGCCATTCTGTCAGGAGGATGTTTTTAGTGCAGTTTTGCAAAGTCACACAAGTCTCACCATTATCCACATTGCTACTCAAGCCAGAGAAGGCTCTCATGCCCTTGCTCAACAGGATGCAGTTAGAAATGACATTCCAAGTCTTTCAAGGATGGTTCATCAGAGATATTCAGCTTCTGCCCGAGCCTCCTAGAATGCTTGTTCTGGGAGAAGCCAGCTGCCCTGTGAGAAGTTCAGTTACTCTGAGATAGCCATGCTGTAAGGATGTCCAGGCTAGTCATCTAGAGAGGGCCTGAGAAGAAAGATGAGTTCCAGCCATTGCAGCCTCGTTAGGTGAGGGAAAAAGCCATCCTGGACATTCCAGACATAGTAGAGTTGGCATAGAAAAGAACCAAGAATCCAGCTAATAGCAAGGGCTGAAACACTAAGCATATGGCTACAACTGAGCCACCCCAGCTGAAGTCCAAGTCATCATGGAACAGACAAGTCATCCCCACTGTGCCCTACCTGAACTACTCATCCACAAACATGAGAAGATAGTAACTGTTTGCTCATACCATTAAGTTTTAGGGCTACAGTTACACAGCCATAGATAGCCTACTACTATATAGCTTCACATTCAAACATTTTTCAGCCTTTTCAAGATATTTACATATATTTTTGTAGGTGGCTAAAGTTCCTCTGGGAGTAATTGCTATATAAGGTTATTTCTTTAAAACTAATTGTATTTCAGCTGAATTAGAATGGGTTTTGCTATCATACTGACAGCTACAAACTGTCTATGTGATCTAGGGCAAGTAACATTAACTCCCCTGGATTTTATTTATTTTTAAAAGGGAATAATATAAGCCCTTTCATGGGACTCCATGGGATTTCAATAACATAAAATGCATAAAATGTTTTTCACAGTTTCCGACACATCATAGGTACTTAACAAATAGTGGCTCTTTGGAATGATAATATTAATATATTTTCATTTTCATTACTGTCCTTCATAAAGGCCAGATGTGCACAAATACCTAAAGGAACTATTTCTGACACACTAAAAAAGTAGTTTGCATTTAAAGGAGTAAAATCTGTTCAGATATTACATGATTCCATCTGCTTTCAGGCCATTTTGAATAAGCTTAAGAAATCTTGTCAGTCATCCCAAGAATGTCTGCTTGTCCTACCAGGAAAAAATCCTAACATTAGTGAAAAAAGATCTTCACATATATAAGGAAAAAGTAAACAAAGATACATTATAGAAATTTAACCTGTCACAGATGTAATAAAAAGAGAAAAATTGTGGGGGAAGGGGGAAGAATCTCACAAATATTTCAATCAAATTAGCATCTAACACAAGTTAGACAGGACCGGGAAGATAACTATCTGCCTAGAAAAGCAATTAAATTAAGGTTTTTGTCTTTTCGTGTTTTTCTTTCTTTTTTTAAATAACAACATATGCTGCTGTTAGAAAGAAATGATGGAAGCACTTCTTCTGATAATACGGTATTTTAAGAGTTACTTTTTGGGGAATATACCTCTAAATATAAAAATATGAATGCCTGGTGTGAAGGTAAAGTTATGCATAATCAAATACGGCTGTGCAGCCAAGTCCATCCTCACACAGGCAATTCATTTCACTAGACCTTGATTGGATATTATTGTTTTACCTGTTCATAATAAAATGGTTCTTTGAAGCAAGTATTATATTCCAACGGTTCCTTCTGTTTTATTGGAAAAGCAGGATCTGTGAATCCTTTCTTGATAACTTTAGGCTGTTCATCTCAACTGATTATTCATTTTACTTGAGTCCTTCTTCAAGAGGGTGTCAAGGACTTTTATTTTTGTCATAGAAACCATTAATTTGCATTTGAAAGATGGGAAGTTGGGAATAAAGTCTTCAACTAATTATAATCAGTGACTACATCTCTATGCCAAAGCCTGTGCACGGTCACAAAGGATCGAAAAGGAGTAATGTACATTTTATTCCTCTTTGTGTTTTCATCAAAATCATAGAGATTTTTTATTACTCTCTTCCACATCTCATTTTTCATCATTTCCTATCTTTGTTTTTTATGTGAAACAGGCTTGGCCTTTCAAATAGTCACTATTCTAATTATTTCTCTTATAACTAAGTGTTCTCTTCTTCCTCTCCTTTAACTTTCTTTGTTGTTTTAATTTTCTAATTGTGAGAAAAAGCACAGAATAAAATATGAATGTGAGGAAAATGAGAAGTGAGTATATTTTCTAATTTATACTTCAACAAAAAGTGAGAAAGATATATTACTGAATATCTCTAAAGAAACAATAGTTTAGCATAGGCAATTAGTATTTGAAGTCACAATTAGCTTTTATATGTATTATACCTTTGAAAGAAATCTATATTTCATATGGAGTATTGCTAACAGATAAAGCAGTCTGTGAAATATCAAAATAAAATTACCAAAGCAAGTTACCTATAAATATGAAAAAAAACTAAAAATAATGAAGAAAAATAATGCAACAATGAACAAAAGCCATACAATCTCTAGTAGAACAAGAGAGTTGAGTGCATAGTGGTAATAAAAACTTATTATGAAAAAAGTGGTTGTAACAAAACAGGTTCAAATTTCAAAGGGAAAGGATAGGGAGAGAAAATTTATGACAGAGAAAGGAATAAATTCATATAAAGTAAGATTTGGTGAAGCAGCTCCTGTTAAAAAGAAAAAAAAATTTTAAATCACAACTATTTATTTAAATTTAATCACACCATCTTGGACTCAACCCAGAACCTCAATTTTATATATTAATAGTACACAGAGAAACATTCTGAGCCATGGAATAAATTTAAATTTTGACATTCTTACAGAGCAAACAATACGTGCAATGTGATCTTTTCATTAAATTACAAGATCAAAACAAAACAAAGTTTAAATGAATTTCCAAATGTGGAAATTGGTACCATTTTAGGGTTGATTTCACCTAACAGATTTTCCATCAATGTATCAGCATATATTTTTATCAGAAATATATTAAAAGAGACTTTTAATCCAGTATTTGATAATGCTGGCAAAACACACTTTAGCTATGGTATCTGCTCTGTAAATATGCAAATACCATTCAACCAGCATTTTCAGGTCAGAGATGCCTCTAACTGTAACTATTCAATTATTATAAAATAAACGTAGGTCAATCCTAAGCTTGTATGTTTTACAGTCTAATTTTCATTAAATTAAATTTTAAAAGTTTTGCCTTTCGATATTCTAGTCTCGTAAAGCATCACACTAAACACCCATAAGCAAAATAACCAACTATTAAAAAAAAAAAGACAGACATATTCAGGTATTGATTGATTTCTTATCTTCAGATTGAGATTAGCAAAGCCAAGAGCCAATGAAGGAATGAGAGAACTACTGCTCTAATAGATACCTCAACTATTACCGTTGGAAATGGCAATGAGACTAATAATAGCAAGCAATAACAATAATGAATCTTACTAGCTTTTGATGATGATGATGATGATGATGATGATGATGATGACTACCCTAGGTTGGAAATAAGATTACAAGAAAGAATATTGTGCAAGATGTTCTCTAAAATTATACATAAAATATGTTCTCTTCCATATGTGCCACATTTCTTTCAGACAATGTACAAGGTAGTAGCTATTCTTTGATGCATAATCACCAGAAAGATCATTCCAACAACTCCAATTAAATTGTGGTTATTGTTACAATGGCAGTGTGTACTAAAAAGCAGCATATATATATTCTTTTCCCATATCTGTGATATTATTTCTTATCTGTAAACCCGAGAAATCCTCTTGCCCCCAGTCCAGAGAGAAATTATCTAATGTCTGAAAATGAATTAAATCATTGGCTTGTTTCAGGGTAAAATCAAGTATGCTTAATTTTTGTCCTATAAGTTGGGTTTATATCAAAAGCACCTAATTTTTAAGTGCCATGATGTGTAATAATATCGCTCATTTTATGCCATTACATTTGTTTAAAAATAGTAACCCTATATTTTTAATAAAGTTAATGGCAACCAGGCAGTTGCTTAATTGTGATAACTTCATAAAACAGCAGGTGGTTTTAGGTCATTGTTGTTCCAAGATACTGTTAGAAATACTGATAACAATTTCTGGTTCAGTAGCATTAAGCTACTATCTTCCAACAGAACCTGTACTGTGCATGATTATAGCAGTCATTAATATTACGAAACTGTAGTCCATCACACACACACACACACATACACACACACATACATCTTCTTTCAAAATAGAGAATGGATAATGAAGAAAGAAAGCTGACTTTAACAGTCTGGGTAATTAATGAGTATTGTGCCACCTAATTCTTGGTGGATATTTAGCCTATAATTTAAAATCTCTTCTTGTTAAATGCAACCTTTTAATGTAATTAATTGTGGTTTTCCTCATAATCTTATATGAATCTCCTCCCTCCATCCGTCCCCCACTACTATAAACATTACTATAACATCTTTCAAAATGGGATACAATGGGGCTCCTCTGCTTTTTTCCCACACCAGAGGAGGGGCCATCCAGCTTAGAAAGAAATGTTGGACTTTGTTCGGGGTAAATAATGATTCCTTTGTCGAAAAAATGTCTCTAGGGTACCATTTATATGTCAGCCACTTAGTTTTGAGTGCTTATCTCTTTTAGAGCTCACCCCTAAAAGGGCTTATAAACATTTATTTGACACTTGCAGCAGACCAGTAATCAATGAGCAGCCTCAACAGTAGTGGGAGCCTCTTTAAGGTGGTGAATTGAAAGAGGGAAAAAGGAGTGATGCAAATGAGTTGGATGAGAAGTCAGTAAAAATGAATTCAAATCCTGCCTTTTGTTTTCAGCTCGTGACCTCAGCACTTTGCTTAACCTATCTGAGTCTGTTTCCTCAGTTATTAAATTAGTGAGTGATGAACATGGCCCCTCGACTTTGAAATCATACCACGCTTCTTTTTAATCACTCTTATGCTGTCTTGCCTATGATTCTAATTTAATCCTTTTTCAATTAACAGTGGTTAATGTCATACATTTCCAACTAATCTACATTTTTTATTCTTTCCACTACACACCATTTTGCCTGTTGTCCTTTAGGTACTTCCCACAGCACTGTTTTCATCATGCCTATAGCAGCGGTTCTTAAAATTCTTGGGTTAAAATTTCTCTGATGAAAACCAAAGATTTCCTCCCTAGAAAAATGCATGTGTCCCACATAGACATACAATTTTTCTAATGATTTTAGAGTGGTGAGCATGTGCCTGTATAAGAAGGGCGGTTGTTATTTGGCTCTAGCCAATAGTTAGTAGGCAGAAATGTGGGCACAGAAACTTTTAAAGTGTTGATCATTTTTTTAAAGGACTCAGAAATAAGGGTTTTTTAAAATAGGAAATCTCCTAATTTTAAAATCCTATCAATCATTTTAAAGACGAATACTCCATGTGGATCAACAACCGATTTTTGAGACAAATATACTCTCGGGAGTCAATAAGCAACTTTAAATCTCTGCTTTAAAGCTTCCAGTGTATTTCAATGGATGCCCAAGGACCAACCGTTTTCACTTTGCGTTCTCTGATGTATCAGCATAAACAGCAGAAGGTTGCAACTACCTAACCACTTAGCAGATTGGCACTTAGCCCAACCCACTCACTCTACACACAGGAAAGCTGAAATCTAAAAAATTTAAATACCTTTCCCAAGGTCAGATGGGAAATTGGTAACAAAACTGAAACAATAATGGAAGTTTATCCCTTCCCAGTACAATTTATTTTCCCCTGTACCTTATACCCTGCCCCATTTTTCCAGTATGTCCCTGATGGAAAAATTCTATGCCTTTCCCACGATCATTCTGTACATTAATTTGCCTGTTTATTTATATAGCATTTAATACATAACATTAAACTATACATAATTGATAATAAAAGTATATGCAATTTTAGATATACATATACAGATACAGATGCACACACGATATGAGGCTTTTAACAACGTGAGTTCTCTTCACACAATTTGGATTCTTAGTACACATGTGACATTACATCCATCATGTTCCCTATTGTTATGAACAACATCCTTCCCCTTCCTAAGTTCTTTGCCTAAAATATATGGTGACTCCCTCGTGGACACTGTTCAAATCACAGTGTAAGAATGCTAATCTTGACAGCTCCAAAAAGAACACTTGGATAAGTCAAAACTGATCCATCATTTATATGCCTTGTCATTTCTACCAGCGGTTTGAATTTGGCTTCTCAAATGCAGATCAGTATGAAAAACATAAGTAGCTAATGGCTGTCAAAAAAATGGAGAAAATAAAAATAGCATGGCAACAAAAAATTCTTTTTTTTTTTTCCTTTTAAAAAGTACTGATGCATTCAGTATTTTTTAAGCCACAGTTATTGAAACAGTACAGGAAAAAAGTATCCACATGGGTCCTTTTTATAGTATTGCTCAACAAGAATGAAAATTAATGAATAGTAGAAATAAAAATGAATATCTTTGTAAGCATTCAATCTAGATGAATCATTTATAATCTTATTAAATCATATGAATGTTCTCAGACCTGGGGGATCCAGAAACTGTATTCCAATTTTTATCTTCTCCTCTTAGAAAGCACCAAATCAGAGGATGAAAACTGGAAGCCCCCAGGCCAGATCTGTTCTGATCTCTCCCTCTCTCTCTCCCTCTCTCTCTCTCTCTCTCTCTCTCTCTCTCTCTCTCTCTCTCAGACACACACACACACACACACACACACACACATATATACAGTTTGTTATTTTTGCTGAGGCTGTTGCAATTGCTAAACTGTCTACTTTAAAAATCAGGATACTACATACACACTGCATTCCGACCTCTCTTAAATAACTGGAAAATCTGGAAGCAGTTAACCAAACCTAAATCACTCCTCTTCTATTATTTATTATTATTATTATTATTATTATTATTATTATTTTGAGACAGAGTGTCATTCTGTTGCCCAGGCTATAATGCAGTGGCACGATCTCAGCTCACTCCAACCTCTGCCTCTCAGGTTCAAGCGATTCTCTTGTCTCAGTCACCCAAGTAGCTGTGATTACAGGCATGGGCAATCACAGCTGGCTAAGTTTTTGTATTTAGTAGAGATGGGGTTTCACCATGTTGGCCAGACTGGTCTCGAACTCCTGGCTTCAAGTGATCCGGCTGCCTCGGCCTCCCAAAGTGGTGGGATTACAGGCATGAGCCCTGTGCCAACCATACTCCTCTCTCTTAAATGAAATGGACACTTTCACATTCTGCAGCATTCTTGCTTGTGTCTCCAACACCGAGCCCATTTAATAATTGCCTTGTAGTTAAGCCTCATCACCCATTTTGTCTTACTGGTGGGGGACATTTTTAAAGATTTAAAATTGCAAATTTTTGCTCTAGTGAATGTAGTGTATGTTTTACTAAAAAGACAGAAATTGGTAGCATCTATACAACTCCAAAGTAACCCATTATTTCAATATAGAAAAGTAAGATTTCACATCATAATCAAGTGCTTCATATAATACTTCTTATTTACACAAATTTCCCCATAATTCAGTTTAAGTGGCAGTGTTGGGAGATAATTCTTCATGGAGCTCCTGCATCTCTGCACATCTGTGAGAAAGACACTGATTGCCCTTTCGTTTCAGGTAATTGTCTCAAAGATATTTGTATAGTAAAGAGCTTTGGAAGACAGAGAAAGTATTACTATCTCTCTCGAGGCAAAAAAAAAAAGACAGGTTTACTGTCCATTATAAAAAACCTGGATTCTGTCAGGACAGGGTTTCTCTTAGAAACACACTTTGTGTGCAGATATCAATCTGGGCCCATCTATACAGCTCTTCCCGTCTTCTGCCAATAACCCTGAAACTGTTGCAGGCTAGCCTGTTACCTTGGACCAGGGTAAAAGTTCAGACTCTTCACAGCTCCTGACAAGTTTCCCCAGTCACTAATTTTTATGAATTGAATAACTTGGAGCTAACTCTAATCTAATCATACCATATGATTTCAAATGCACTAAATCCTTGACTCTTACATCCACAGGAAAAAAAAGATTTATGAACCTCCTATGCAGGTGTTTGGAATATTGTGGATTAACTGTTCCTGAGCAGGATACTGATACTATAGAGGTGGAGTGCTATAGTGATTATGAACACAGCTTCCCAAGGAAACAGACCAGATTTTAAATCCTGGTTCCCTCTGCTTATTACCTGTGTGGACTTTGGATTGTTGCTTCACTTTCTTGAGTCTCAGTTTCCTCATCTATGAAATGGGGCAATAATTCCAATAACAATGCCATTTTAAGTATTACATTCAATGTTTGTAAAATTTATTAGCCACTAATTTTCTTCACAAATTAATGTAGTGGGACAACTTGCTGATAAGTTGTTTCTTGCTACTATAGATTTACTAAAAAGGAACGAAATCAAATGCTCAAATACTTTCTCTCTCTTTCTCTCTCTCTCTCCTCTGGCTCCCTTTCAATGTTCATGAGAACGTTCAGGCCTATAATTCCAAATTTTCACTGTTTTTATTATCCCTAGAGGGTAGTTTTTTAAATTATTCTTGAAATCTCAAGAAGTCGTACCCTAACAGGCCTTTAAACCCATGGCAACAGAACGTATACTTGACAAAACAAAGACAAAAGTATTGAAGGATTGACTCTAGGTGTGCTGGATTTCCTGGGATTTGACACTGTGCATTGAGAAGCACTGTAGCAGAATAAATGCCATATTCTTAAGATGGCAGAATGTTGGGTGAATATGTGTGTGGGTAACAGTGAAGACCAGGTTCTGTTATTTCAGCATCTCAGTGCAGGCCCTCTGGTCTATTTGTCCTACAGGAAGTGGTGCACTGGTGGAGCAGCCTACCTTTCAATGACCAGCTGGGCCGTGGGGAAAAAGCAGTTGCCAAAGTGTCAAGTGTGGATTCAAATAAGACCCTACTCATTCTGCATGTACTGCACAAGGGAGAAGAAAAGGGGTCCATTAGAAAATGGCTACTATTGTACTTCCGGCCAATTTTGGAAGTGGAGTCATCAACTTAGATTTATTTGGATTTGGAAAAATGTTAAATGTATTGTTTATTTTGTGAAAATCATCATAGAGCATTTTAAATCTGTTTAGCTAAGTGACTTGAAAATAATATGCGCTCAATATAGTGGAGCTTTTATTGGTATTATTATTCTAATCAAAATAGGCCTTTCTTGTTTAAAAATCTCAATTCTGCGGCACATACCTCCTTTCTTCTTAGACAGTTGGAATTAGAAATGTTCTAAGAGGTCATCAAGACTAACCTCTTAGCCAAGGTAACAACTATTTGTACAGAATCTCTAACAAATGGTTATGCATCCTCTGCTGGAATATGTTTGTTGACAAGGCCTTCGCAATTTATTAAATATCCTTTCTGAAATTCCAATCCACCTGCTTTAAGATTTTTTTTTCTGGAATATTTTTCTAAGGTGTTCTTACTTTAGAACACCATAGTCCCAGATAAGAATCATTTTCATGAATATATTTTGTCCTAAAGAGTGTTGAACAGTTGAATCTACAAAACAAGAAAAATATAGAAACAATGAATATTAACTTACTCATTAAATTATGTATACAATATATTGAATTCAATATGTGGTATATATCTATTCTTAATATTAAATATCCCTGTTTGAGTTTTTACATATGTATACAGAACTTCAGATTCTTTCTAAGTGTAACATTGACTGTAAGAATTAAGAAAGTCTGAAAAATTACACAACAGAGTAGGATATAATGTCATTGTGATCTCATGGATCATCTTAGAGGTAAACTAAGGTATATCTCCATAAGAATTGAAGATAAGTAGTAATACAACAGGGGAACAGGAAGAAAATATTCTACCAAAACATTTATAAATTAGCTTCTCCAATGTGTTCTCTGACTAGAATCTAATTCAAACTGAATTGGGCAGTCAACTTCAGAGTACCACATAGGCATGTTGGAAAGGAAGTGGTATGGACCACAAAACGTCACTTCACAGGGCTCCAGGTGACAGATCTCATCTACCCTGTGTCCAAACTGTGAAAAGAACCATGTTTAAAACTGAGGTAAGCAGAATCATTTGCAACACACTAATTTCATTTGTACAGTATCTGCTGGAACCCTGGGAAGTCAGTCATTCTATTGGGGAAAAGCTTAAATTATTGGTAGTGTATTTTCTGTACAATGAATCTGAGTTATTAAAAGTGCTTAACTAATCTTATCAGTCACCTATTGTTAGACAAACTGTGAAATTCATTATAACATTTTCCCACAGACAATTTTCAAGCAATTCAGCCAATGAATTCATTTCAATGCACAAGAATTTATTGAGTGCCTATTTTTTCTCTTGCTGAAACATTATAGTAAATGTACAGATGAGTAAGAGTTACTCCTCCTCTTTTCACACCTTCAAGAAGTTATCATCTAGTAGAGGAACTTTCAGTCGGGGAACAAAATACCTACAGTGGAAAGCATAATAGGAAAAGGGCCATTATCTAAGAAACCATGAGCTCCTCAGGACAAAGATGGTCTCAGGCATCCATGTATGCCCTGCTTTAAGCATAAGTCCAACTCGTCTATTGAATGAATAATTTAAAAATAGGAGAAAAGAAAGATGGATCAAAAGTGGGTATGAAATGAAAACATGGGAAAGGTCTGTAGGTGTGAATGAGAAAGTAACAATGAAAGAAAGTATCTGAGCTGGATTTTTGAAGAATGAAGATTTTGACAGGCAGTTATGAGGGAAGGCATATTTAAGAAACAGAATTGAGCAATGAGCAAGTTCATAAATATGATGAAGAGCAAAGCTAAATTCAGTGAAGAACAGGGAGCATCTTTCACACAAAAGTTTAAGAGCAGCTGGGAAGGTACCTCTGAGGAGTATCATATAGGGAACTCACCAGGTAGAGGTCCAAGTAGAAAATATTTGTTTCATTTTAATTTTATTTTTGTCTGACCAGCATTTATCTTATTCTGATGGGAACTCACTGATATGACTAGAAATAGCATCTCATCCCTATATTTATTTAAAATTATTTGAAGTGTAACTCGTGTTCAGTATAGTGTCTGTCATAAGATAATAAGTTTCTAGACATGTATAAGTATGTGATTACCAACCAGACCAAGATATGTAGAGTCTCGGAAGGCCTCCCATACCGCTTGCCCATTAGTAATCCATCAAAGAAAATCCTTATTCTCACCTTTTTACTCTATGTTACTTTTGACATTTTTGAGTAACATATAATTTTGCTTCCTCAACTCAACATATGCTTATGATTTTCATTCATGTTGTTGCAGGTAGCAGTAGTTCATTCTGATTTCCTTGCTCTGTGATATTGCATTGTATTAGGCTGGTGCAAATGTAAGCACAGTTTTTGTCATTTAAAATAATTATTTTAAATGACAAGCTCCAGAAGCACACAAGCGGATGAGGAGATGAGGAGACAAGCAGACGAACGCGGCAGAACGATGCAGCAGAGAGAGAGGAGGAGGAATGTCGCCACGCCAAGAGGAGTTCGGCCAGGGGCAGCAGGAGAGGGGTTGGGCTGCTGGATGGCAAGGCTCCAGAGGAAGATCATCCTCCCACTCTACTCTCCTTCCAGCTCCCCATCTATCCCACTGAGAGCCACCTCCACCATGCAATAAAACCCTGCATTCATCCTTCAAGCCCATGTGCAACCCGATACTTCCAGGACTCTGGGCAAGAGTTTGGGATACAGAAAGCTGTTGCACTGGCCCTCTAGCCTTGCAAAAAGGTAGAGCCCATTGAGCTGGTTAACACTTAAGCAGTCTGTGGATGGTAAAGCTAAAAGAGCATTGTAACACTGGCGCCGCAGGTACCCACCCCTAGACATTACCAAGTGCCCGCGGCCGGAGCCCAAAGCACTCACCCTGGCTCTTGCACCTGCCTGTCTGCGTGCTCCCGTTCCCGTCAGGGGTTTGAGCAGCAGCAGGGGTGACTGAACAGGCGAGCCACACCCCTGTAGCATGTTCTGTCAGGAGAATCAGGGAATTCTCCTGTTTCAACATGTTTAATTTTATCTTTCTGTGGCCTATTCATTTCACATATACACACTTCGACAGCAAAACAAAACAAAACAAAACAGAATCCACATTACAAAGATTCCCTGAAGTCATCAGCAACATCTACACATTTCCTTTTTTCCCCTTATAAAAACTTTACTTTGAGATATCTCATGACTGGACTTGATTTGGTTATTTTCCTTTTATTCAGTGCATTTATTATTGATGCTTTTTAAAATTATTTATGTTGCTATTTATTTTATATTCCCAAGGCTTTTCAGTAAAAGGATTTTTCCCCTAAGTAACTAAAATTTAACTCCATCTCCATCTCTCCTCTAAGTGCTAATTCAATCAATGATTTCCACATACATTATGCATTTCATTCATCACCAATGAATTCTACATCGAAATACTTGTTTTTAATTTTTTTTTGAATATGGTATATATTTTGGACCCAAACTTAAGAGTTGATGATTTTTACTGTTATAAAGAAGTGTCATAGATGTAATTTGTTACCATTAAAATCATGTTACTAAGGATTACTTTTCAAATAGTTTGTGAAATCTAGCCAATACACACTAGAAGGCATGAAAAATTGGCAAATGGTAAAAGCTCGATGGTCTTAGTTAACAAGGTGTTAGTGCTTATTCATAACAAAAGTATTAAATGGATTTAGTGCCTCAAAGGAGTGCTTGAAAGAGGCCATAGATAAAAGCAAGAAAACTAGCTAGACAGAAAATTATGAATGATGTCTTCCTGTCTTCTGATGAAAGAAAAAAAAGAATTTGGAAATGTACCTTAAACCAGCAATAGAGAAGCAAAGATACTTTTTTAATCCTAACAATACGTTATTGCAAAAGTCATTTCATGAATTTATAGAAGTCTAACAAGAAAAGCGGTGTCAAGACTTGCAAAAATAACAACAAAAATTTCTACTCTTGCTTTGTTAGTGAGATCTTCCCTGAAAAGATGTAGCTTCTAAAGGAGAAATTTACCTTTAGTGTATTATATCAAAATATAATATTTACAGATAAAAATAAATAATACCCCATATTATTTGCTTATACATTTATTACAAAAATTATTTTGAGGTCCTTTGAGTTATTTATTATTTTGTTGTTTCTGTTGCTCTTTTCTTTCTTGTAACAAAAAATTACCCATCTTCCTAGAAGATCAAACTTGAAAGAATCCCAACACACAATTTGGTCCTTGCCAGATTTCATTGTATCTAGTGATAAAGTTTTCTTTCCTTGTAGGATTTTACTAAACAAATAATATGTTTCTGTTCTGCATTTTGAATTTTGTTAAATTTTGTTTTGGCCAGCACTGGTTTTTTTGTTTGTTTGTTTGTTTGTTTGAGACGGAGTCTCACTCTGTCGCCCAGACTGGAGTGCAGTGTCACAACCTTGGCTCACGGCAATTTCTGCCTCCTAGGTTCAAGCGTTTCTCCTGCCTCAGCCTCCCAAGTATCTGGGATTATAGACACACACCACCATGCCGGGCTAATTTTTGTATTTTTAGTAGAGACAGGACTTCACTATGTTGTCCAGGCTGGTCTCAAACTTCTGACCTAAAGTAATCCACCCACCTCAGCCTCCCAAAGTGCTGGGATTACAAATGTGAGTCATCGCACCCAGCCCACTCTTTTAAGTTAATCCAATTGGTTAATCTTCCAACAAAGGAACTTGAAAATGAATTTTAGTCTTCATCTTAAGCCATTCTCTCCAGGAAATACTGCATATAATAATGATCCAAATGTTGAGATTTTATGGGACACATTTGAGGTCTTTCACCAAATGTATATGTGTAGGCCCCATCTCTGTTGAACAAATCAATACTATGTATAGACTTATTGATGGCTACTAAAAAAAATTACAAAATTTCAAAGTGTTTTCATAGGGAATTCCCTGATGTAAGATAAACCAAATTCTAACTCTGTGGAAAGCATGAAAACACTATAGATAGTCTTCATCCATGAATTCTTGACCTCAAACATTCAAATATGTCTTTGGGCATTTCACAGACCTCTTCTAATGCCCTCTTTGGAAAAGATTCCAGTCAGTTCTGATGTTCATTGACCTCATTAGTCAAAAATCTCCTGACCAACCTGTGATCAATCTGGATTTCCTCCAAGGAGAGTGACTTTTCTTCGTTTAAGAATATCAGGAAATCTCCTCCAAACTTTATACAACATTGCTAGGAAAGCATGTATTTAATGATAAACAACATTAAAACAATGACAAACAGAACCTCTACACTACTGGTAGAAATGGCAAATGAGGCAGCCACTTCGGCAAACACTCTGGTAGCTCCTCAAAACGTTAAATATGGAGTTACCATAGGACTCAGCAATTCCAACCCAGGTATATACCCAGGAGAAATAAAAGCATGCATTCCCACCAAAATCTTGTACATTAGTGCACCAGTAATTATAATATCTAACAATGTAAAAAAAACACACACACAAATGTTCTAAAACTGATAAGTGAATAAATAAAATGTGGCATATCCATACAATGAAATATTATCTGGCCATAAAAATAAATGAAGTACTGAATGTGCTACAACTGGAATAAACCTTGTAAATATAATGCTAAGTGAAAGAAGTCTATCAGGGCAGATTACATATTGTATGATTCAATTTGTATGAAATATCAACATAGGAAAATCTACAGAAACAGAAATTAGATTAGGCACTCCTTAATGATGGTGGGGCAGGGATGACAAGAGAATGACTGCTAATGAATACGGAGTTTCTTTTTGGAGTGATGAAAATGTTCTAAAATTGATTGTAGGGATGGTTGTACAAGTCTGTTAATACACTGAAAACCACTGAATTTTATACTTTAAAATGAGTGAATTGTATGGCCAATGACATATCTCAATTAAATTGTTACATTAAAAAAGACAACGTAATGTATCATGAAATAATGAATATATATGTGTGTATCTGTACATATATGCACATATATATACATATACACACACACATATACACATACAGTTGAACTTTAAACAATGCAGGGGTTGGGGTGCTGACCCTCATGCAGCTGAAACTGCACATGTAACTTCTGAGTTCCCCCAAACTTAGCTACTGATATCCTACTGTTGACTGAGAGCCTTCCTGATAACATAAGCGTTGATTAACAAATATTTTGTGTGTTATATGTATTGTATTCTGTATTCTCATTATGAAGTAAGCTAGAGAAAAGAAAATGTTATTAAGAAAATTAAAAAGAAGAGAAAATATATTTACTATTCATTGATTGGAAGTGGATCAACATGAAGCTCTTCACCTTCATCATCTTCAGGTTGAGTAGGCTGAAGAGAAGGATGAGGAATTGGTGGTCTTGCTGTCTTGAGGATGGCAGAGGCAGAAGAAAATCCATGAATAAGTAGACCCGCGAAATTCAAATCTGTGTTGTTCAAGGGTCAACTATATATGTATGTGTATATACATATATATTTGGTCTATATACCAACAATAACCAAAGTGATTATCCATTTATTTTTTCAGTAAACATTAATTAAGCACCTAGGAAAGCAAAAGGAATATATTGAACACTAAAAACAAAAAATAGTAATAAGCACATCAATAAGAAAACAATAAGCTTTAAAAAATGATAAAGTAGATAAAAACCCAAGCAAATCTAACCAAAAAAAAAAAAAAAAAAAAACATAATGAACCTCGGGTCAAATTTTGGCTCTACTAGTTAATAGCTGAATAACATTAAAGTAGACATTTAGCCTTTCTGAACCAAAGACCATGCTGGCTCATCTAATTCCCATCTGCATAGGATAAAAGCTTCAATTGTTCCAACTCATCTTCTATTCTAGAACATTTAGATTGTTAATGATGTTTTTGACAATTGTAGCTTTTAAATTTAAAAAAGGGGAACAATTTTAGAAATGAAACTTAAGCCATTACATTAAACTGTATATCCTTTTCTGATTTTTTTTCTCTAGCTTTATTGAGGTATAATTGATAGATGAATGGATAAAGAAAATGGGATATTTATATATCTGTATCTATATAAAAGAATATTATTCAGCCATAGAAAAGAAGGAAATTCTGCCAGCTGTGACTACATAGGAGAATCTGGAGGACATAATGCTAACAAAAAAAAAGTCAGACACAGAAAGAAAAATACTATATAATCTCATTTATATGTGGAATTAAAAAAATCTAACTCATAGAAGCAGAAAATAGAATAGTGGTTGCCAAGAGCTGAGAGGATTAGACAAAATGGGGAAATATTGGCCAGAGGGTATAATTTTCCAATTAAGGAGGATGAATAAGTTCTGGAGATCTAATGTACAGCATGGTGACTGCAGTTAATAATACTATATTGTATACCCGAACTTTTTTAAAAGGATGGATTTTAATTACTATTATCACCAGAAAAGTATGTCCTTTTAAAGACAGAAAAACAAAAAATATAGATATAATCACACTTGTCATACCTGTGCACGTTACAGTGAAAGAAAATGAGTACCTATAGCAGAACAAGTTTCTGTGTCAAATTCAAAAATTGCATTTCTAATTTTGTGTCTATTGTTTTAAGCACATTTTTTCTATCCTTATCAGTAATAAATAAAGTGAATTTGTTTTTCTCAAAGTCTGCTTGAATTTAATGGTTCTTATATTTTTTGTCATGCAACTTCATTTTCAACTCATACAGCAGTTCAGCAACAAAATCAATCCTCCTCGATTTTCTGATCGTTGAGTAGTCAGGAGAGCAGTGCTCTGCAGTTAGATAGACCTAGCCCAAAGCCTGGATCAGCCTTTCATTTGCCATGTGATTCTGGGTTACTTTACCTGGTTTGTCTAGGTTTTACTGGCAAATGCTGCGTGTTGCCTTCTCGATATCCATTCTCTGCTTTGGACTTCGATATAAACCTCAATCCATTTGGGACATTAATGTTCCTGATTAACACTCAACTTCCCATAGGTTAATTTTAGTCAGGGAGAAGGAAGAAGCAGCTCTTGAGTAGCGTTTCCAAGAAAGCTCTCAGTAGGGGCAGAGTCACGTGGCTTTCCATTTTGGCCCTTTGCGGTTTCACCTTCCCCGTTTTATTCCTTGTCTAGAATGTAGACACAATGGCTGGAGGAGCAGCAGTCATATTGAGTGTGACTAAGGATGTCAAAGTAGAAAGATCAATAGATTTCTTATGACACCATGTAACAAATGCATCAACTCTGGACCCTACACCTATAAACCAAATCTCAATTGATTAAGCCTCTATTTTATATGTTTTCTGTTGCTTGTAGAATGTGCAGGCAGAGCTCAGTCCAGTAATTTTTCCCTTCTGATATTATCTGAAAACAGTGATTGCATTCATCCATGTGTTTTCTGATTAGCACGAAGTGGGTGTAAATGTTAACCACTCTTATTAGCAGGGATTCTTTCATAAACCCTGACAAATAGATGCCTCTGAGATACCTAGTTTCTGAGGCAAGACATGAGTGGCAGACAAATATGTATATGTGAACCCAAATGTAGAGATATAGATACCTAAAGCTATTTAGTTTGATAAAATCTGATTGGTTTCTAGTTACACCTTCATTTTCCCAGGGAAGGCTTCTATATTGCACACTTAACCTTGAAACTACTGCCATTTTCCCATAGTCTCAAAGAAGTCAATAAGTAATTGATAAATTTTCTGTCGCCGTGAGCAATTAATAGGAGTAACACAGCATCAGTTACATCAATTTTCCTGTATCTGAGGAGCAAAAAAAAAATTGATTTTGCAAACTTACTGGTGCATATTGATTCAATGCCTAACCCTAGGCCATTTCTATTTAACACTTTTGTGCAGTCATTGAGAAAAATCTCAAGACCGTCAAATAAAATATAATTCTGTGGACTTTTTATCTATTACTCTGCAAGTATTTTTGGTATCAGTAATGCACTTTCAAGTTGGGAGATGTACTCTCTCTTAAAATATTTATATATCAGGAAATAAGAATAGGAAACGGCTAAAATCATTATTTTCTTAAGTCTGAAACCTTTGATGACACATTTGCAAAGGCACTATAAGTATGTGGTTTTTTTGAAAAAGAATAGGAACTGTGTGTTTTAAGTATCTCTCATAGGTCTCAAAAACTAGTTTGAGATGAAGAGATACAAATAGGTTTCCAACACTTTATTTTTGGAGGTACTCTGCCTTCTCATCTTCCTAGCAAGGCCTGAGGTAGGAAGCGGTAGCATTCAAAAAGAAGGAAGGCAACTGAATTTAGCAATCATAAGCCTTAAAAAGGCATATCTAAAATGCCTTTTTTCAAATAATTCCCTATCAACAAATATGCAGGAAGCATCAGTCCAGGTCAGGAATATTCCGGGTCCTGGGGATAATACAGTGAGCATGACAGATAAGACCCCTGCCCTCACTTAGCTTATATTCTAGAGAGGCACAGATTGATGGGAAGGGGAAAGATAGGAAAAATAATAAACAAATAAACAGTATAGGCCGGGCGCGGTGGCTCAAGCCTGTAATCCCAGCACTTTGGGAGGCCGAGACGGGCGGATCACGAGGTCAGGAGATCAAGACCATCCTGGCTAACACGGTGAAACCCCGTCTCTACTAAAAAATACAAAAAACTAGCTGGGCGAGGTGGCGGGCGCCTGTAGTCCCAGCTACTCGGGAGGCTGAGGCAGGAGAATGGCGTAAACCCAGGAGGCGGAGCTTGCAGTGAGCTGAGATCCCGCCACTGCACTCCAGCCTGGGCGGCAGAGCGAGACTCCGTCTCAAAAAAAAAAAAAAACAAAACAAAAAAAAACAAAAAAAACTGAGTAAAGAACAGTCTGAGAAGAAAGAATAGCTTATGTATGCAAAGACCCTAAGGCAGGGAAAGCTTGAGTTGTTCATGAATCAGACAGAAAAGATAGTGGCCGGAGTGAGCAAGGAGTGAATGGTGGAGGGTGAGGTGAGATCTGTCAACAGAGGCCAGATCATAAAAATATTTGTACTTAACAGACAACACTGAAATGGCGTGGATTTTATTTTATGTAACATAAGTAGCCACTGCAAGGGCTTTAGGCATGAGAGTTTCTGAACAAAGCTCACGTTTTGTTTCTTCAATCCCAATGTCTCTAATTAATCCTATATTTGATAGGAATTAATTTAGTTATAAAAATATAAAGAACATAATTGCTTGTTATAATTCCTCAAAATTTAAATTTTTTGATACTTTTCTGTAAAATAGTGGTTCTCAGCTGGGGGGCAATTTTGACTCCCTAGTGACATTTGGCAGTATCTGTAGACATTTTTGGTTATCCCAATTGTATGGTTCTACTGGCATCTAGTAGGTATAGACCAGGGATGCTTTCAAACAATGTACAGCTATCACCACAAAAATACCTTATTTACCCCAACTTTTCAATAGCACCAAGGTTGAGAAATCCTGCTTATTATAAAGGAACATACACAATAGAATTTGAAGGATGCTGACAGCATTTTTGTTTAATATATAAGAAATGATTTGTATTCCACTTGATGCTGGTATTTTTATTTATTGAATGTTCCAACACCTCCCCCATAAACAAATACATAAATATAAAATAGAAATAGAACAGAAGCCAAAAAATTCATTCTTGATGCTACAGACTAAACTGTCCCCCTAAAATTCATATGTTGAAGTCCTAACCCCCAATGTGACTATATCTGGAGATAGGGTCTTTAGGAGATAACTAAATTTAAAAGAGGTCATAAGGGTGGGACTCTGATCTGATAGGACTATGGCCATATAAGAAGAGGAAGAGAGAGAGAGAATGAAATCACTCTCTCTCTCCCCATCCAATGAGAATGCAGTGAGAAGGTGGCCATCTGTAAGCCCAGGAGGAGAGCCCTCACCAGAAACTGAACCCCAGTGGGCTTTGATCTCAGACTTTCCAACCTCCAGAGCTGTGAGAAAATAAATTCTAGTGGAAAGCCGCCAGGACTATTGTATTTTGTTAGGGCAGTCCAAGCAGAACAACACACTTGAATATGAGCTTTCCAGACAGTGATCAACGCAGCGGGAAAAAGGAGATCTTGAGGAATTAACACTAACCCCTGTGATTTATTTCAAAGTCATAGTGACTCTCTACTCAATGGTTATCAAAACTATTAAATTCAATTGGATGGACAATCAAGAAATGTATTTCCAAACTCTGCCCTGGGATAGAAAATCTACAGTGTTCCAACAACCTTATTCCCAACAGCACCCTCCTGAAATCAGTTATCCAGTAGATGACTAGGGAAATACTCAAACATATGGTTGTATTAAATAAAGTGCAGTTATGCTATGTATATTTCCATTTTAGAACAACCACATTTATAGTGTGAGATTTATTCTCTAATTGAAATTTATCATCATTTCATACTGAGACATTTTTCCTGAAGATGTAAATGTATTTTATGTTTCAGCAATTGCAATTTTATTCTTCATAATTAATAACACAATTGCTGTGTATTTCTTATTTTATATGCATTACAAGAGTTTTGACAGTTGGAAGAATTTGCAAAATGTGTTATGTTGTGTTGCTTAATACCTTATTAGGGAAACTGACTTGTCTCCAAGGCAGTTCCGTTTGCTACATTACAATGAGACAGTAAGTTACTTTGACAGGGAAACAGGAAAAGGAAGCCTATACTTATAAATATAACTAAGAGCCCAGACAAAAGAGAATTTAAAATTATTCCATAGCTTACATGATGATTGAGAATCCTGATCATCATAAACATAAAACTCAAACACAAGGCTATTTTCTTTTTCCTCTGATATCTTTATGAACGCAATCAAGAATTTGATACAGTCTTTGCTAGCCAACATTATAAACACTGTTAATGTTTATGAAGACATATGGCTCATTTCCATTTTTAGCATTTACATATCCCTAAAAATAAATGCCCTGTAATTCTGCTCAACTTACATATTTTTAAGAGTCTACCAGAACCTGTTCTCTTCTGCAAGAATAACAAAACAAGCTTATTTCATGATTATGTGTAATTATTCTTGTGTAAAATATTTATAAAATTGATATATCATGTGACTATCTTCTTCAACATGCAATCTAAGAACATAAGGAGGGTGAGGGCAGCAAGATGTTGCTCAAGATGGAGATTTGTTATTAAACTGAAAGATTAGAAAAGCAAATAATTTTCATGCCAAGAGAAACAAAACCTTTCACTTTCCTGATAAACTGTTACAGTTTTAAAGTTAATCAATTTTCTTTTGTGAGTGTCCCATGCAATATTTATTTAACCATATTTATCTTGAAAAGAATCTTTCCTTTCTGCTTGTCCTCTTCTCTCAAAAAGAAAAGAAAGAAAGAGAGAGAGAGAAAGACAGAAAGAAGGAAGGAAGGAAGGAAGGAAGGAAGGAAGGAAGGAAGGAAGGAAGGAAGGAAGGAAGGAAGGAAGGAAGGAAGGAAGGAAAGAAAGAAAGAAAGAAAGAAAGAAAGAAAGAAAGAAAGAAAGAAAGAAAGAAAGAAAGAAAGAAAAGAGAGAGAGAGAGAAAGGAAGGAAGGAAGGAAGGAAGGAAGGAAGGAAGGAAGGAAAGAAAGAAAGAAAGAAAGAAAGAAAGTGAGTAGGGGAGAAGGAGGATGAAGAGGTGAAGGAAAAAAGAAAAGTAGGAGAAAGTAGAGGAAAGAAAAGAAAGGGAAAAACTTGGGGCATAAGAAGAGCTTGGGCACAGTTTAGAACTCATCATTAAAACACACAAACCACACACATACACAGAGAGAGAGATTGAGAGACAGAGAGAGAGAGCACTAGGTTTCAGGTTTTTTCAAGAGCAAGGGAAAAAATAGGGAATCATAAAGTCAAATTGCAGTAATGACCATTACACCATATTGTTTGTCAATTTTCACAGCCCCTAAAAACAAAGATTATATTAGTCATAATCAGACTTGTGCCCTTCTGGGCCCATCTGCTTGGGGAACTGATAAACCAGGTCTGAGCACTCAGCTTCAGGTAGTTTGGAAAGTATAATAAGATCTGGCCCGCATACCCATAGCTGCTTTTGAATGTCTTACACTGCTGCACAATATGTCGTTTTTTAAACAAAAAGAAATAATACCTTCCAGCAATCATCTTTCATCAGTCATTTGGGGCTCAGTAGAAATGAGGCTCAAGTTGCCAGGGCCTGGTGTGAATGCTCCTTTGTAAACATACCTGGGCTTCATGCTGCTTAGCTATGTGGCTACTTGCATGATTTATTGCCCCAACACTTGGCCCAGGATCCTAGAAAATCTATGCCCAACTCTACATTTCATCCTTTCACTTGGCTGAACATTTACTTTAAAGAGATAATCTTAATGATTTTATGTTTCCACTTTCTTTAAATTGCTTTTTTGTTTAAACAAATAGTGAAAAAGAAATAACTTTATTCTCTTCTCTACATTTTGAACCTTACCCTTCTTTCCTCAGTCCCCAAATCAGGCAAAAAGAAAAAAAAAATCACATCTTTATGTCTCATGTTGCTTCTTTTAATCACAGCTTCATTTTTCATCTTCATAGTATGGCGTCCCTTAGCAAGCAATGTGTGTCTTTGTATTGAAAATTGTATTTCTTGGCCGGGCGCGGTGGCTCAAGCCTGTAATCCCAGCACTTTGGGAGGCCGAGACGGGCGGATCACGCGGTCAGGAGATCGAGACCATCCTGGCTAACACGGTGAAACCCCGTCTCTACTAAAAAAATACAAAAAACTAGCCGGGCGAGGTGGCGGGCACCTGTAGTCCCAGCTGCTCGGGAGGCTGAGGCAGGAGAATGGCGTAAATCCGGGAGGCGGAGCTTGCAGTGAGCTGAGATCCGGCCACTGCACTCCAGCCTGGGCGACAGAGTGAGACTCTGTCTCAAAAAAAAAAAAAAAAAAGAAAAAAGAAAATTATATTTCTTGTAACATCCCATGTATATATTTCAAATAATTTGTTCTTTTTATAAGTAAAAGTACTAGAGGCCACTGTCAAACCATTAAAAATTAAAGGAGGAAGTTAGCCAGTTACAGTGGCTCACACCTATAATTTCAGCACTTTGGGAGCTGAGGTGGGCAAATCGCTAGAGCCCAGGAGTTCAAGACCAGCCCAGGCAACATGGCGAAGCCTCGTCTCTACAAAAATACAAAAAAATATATATATATATTAGCCAGGTGTGGTGGCCTGTACCTGTAGTTCCAGCAACCTGGGAGGCTGAGGCCAGAAGGATCGATTGAGCCCCGGAGGTCAAGACTCAAGTGAGCTGAGATGACACCAACGCACTCCAGCCTGGGTGACAGAGTGAAACCTTGTCTCATAATAAAATAAAATAAAAATAAAGGAGGAAGTTGCAATTTTGTAGGACAAATACATCTAGAGATCGAAAGTACAACACGAGGAATACAGTTAATAATATTACACTGTATACTGAAAATGTTCTAAGAGAGTAGGTTTTAGGCGCACTTACTATATGCAAAAAAAGATAACTCTATGAGAAGACAAATAAATGAATTGGCTTGACTACAGTAATCATTTCCCCATGCATCTGCATATAAAAATATCATGTTGCATCCCTTACATATAACAATAAAAAAGAACTAGAGGAGGAGCTCCAGAAATGTATCCATAAAGTATGTTTAAAATTTTGGTACTGCTAAAATGTACATATATATTATATACATCAAATACATATAACATGTAATTATATAAATTATATATAACCTACAATTATATAGTTACATAAAACATGTAATTATGAATATTATTATTACATATAATAAACATATATAATTATATATTAAATACATATAATATGTATTATATATTAATTGTACTACTGATTACCTTGATTATTATACAATTTCAAGTGCAGTGAGGAATACTGGCAAAATTATGACATATCATCTACAGCTTTTACCTACCACACAATTTGTAGTCAATGCCATTGCACAGCCGCTGTCCCTCTCACCTTAAAGGAAATGTTGTGGTGCTTATTATTGCTTTAATTGCATCTTAAGAAACCACCTGAGAAAATGTTGAATAATTCAAATGAATGTACCTCTACTGGCAGAATTCCTGGTATTCCCAAGATGATAGTAAAAAAGATTTAGTAATCAATAAGAACTCCACATCTTCTCAACTGAACTATATCATCTGAACATCCATTTACTCCATCAACAAATGTAATGCTGAATTGAGTTATCAAAAGATATTTACACATTATAGACTCTTGTTCTTGTACACTCTTAATGAGACAGGTAAAATAAATTACTATTATGAAGCTATCAATATATAAACACCCATGAGTAACTATGAATATGAATTGATAGAAGAAAATGAAGTCCATTATTCCTTTAATCTTGATTTTCTCTTAAGATATAAAAAGTGCTAAACCACCTTAAGGATAAATATAATATGCAATAAGATACAAACTGTGACACCTTCTCTAGTTATCTGCCACCATGACACCTTTTATGAAGATAGAAGCAAAAATAGCAGCATTGGCAAAATCAAGTTTCCTAAAACACCATCCCTGAAAAAAAACAAAAACAGAAAAAGCTTTCTCATTATTCTTTTCCCAGGGAATGAAAATATCACCCTTGTGGCATGTTTCTGCAGGACTGCAAGTAAGTGACAAAGCCGGTTCTAAAAGCACAACTCCATTTCACAACAACTGCTCATTTTGCATCCTTCTGAACAAAGAATGGCACATTATATGATTTCTTTCCACTTCACCTGCTCGTCCCTTTGAAGAGTTGTTCTTGACATTCCATGACAAATCACCTTCCTTAAGGCTCTTAAGTCACATATCACCTATTGCAGACAAGATTTAAGTCCTGTGCAAGAGTATCACTCTACCCAGCCAAAAATGTGCTTTCCAGGAATCCTCACAGCCTTCCTGAAACCTGAGCCCTGTGCAGCTGGCTTCCTGGAAGGAGGCCTTTAAAACAGACAGAAAATAACTTTGTTTCCCCATCTCACAAAAGAACTCGCTACAGTCTGTAAACTAGATTCATAGGAATTTTCTCATGTGGGGAAAATACATATTAAAATATGGATTTACTATATGCTAATTGTTTTCCTTTGTAGAAAATGAATTAAGATTAGTTAAAATTATAGAATCCTAACACTATTTTTGGATAATCAATGTGAAATAAAAAAAATCAAGGCAAATATATACTTTGAGAAAATAGAGATATATCAGACATCTTTTTTGCATGCACATGGTGGTGGAAACGCAAGAAGTGCTAGAATCTAAACTTTTTTCTCTACTTGCAAATATGGAAGTAGAGAAAAAGTAGCAAGTATAAAAGCAGCCAGTGATATAAATATAGTCTTTCTAAGGCTTTTGTTGTTATTTTTAATAACTTCCCTCAAATTCTTCACAGTATGTGGGGCAACTGACCTGGTGTCTAAGCAATTTCCATAAAAATACCCAATAATCAGTCTAGCAATTTATTGGCTACATACCACAGATGGCTTATGCAATTTTGTGGGTTTAGAAAAATGAGCCAACTGATTATTTCAGGTACAAATAGACATTCACAAAGAAAGCCAACAAGGTCTTTAGAAACAACAAATAGAAGTTTCTGCCTAGAGTTTGTTGGCCCCGCCCTTTAAGTAAGCAAGACTAAGAAAACATTTCTATGAACAAGAGTTCCTGGTTTCCGCACGCTTCTCACATGTACTACCTGGCTTGATCATCTGTTATGACTTTCCCAAACCAATCTCTTTTTTATTTGTATGTGGAAAAGAGGCAATCCCTAAGGAAATATACAAAAATGAGGTGTTTTATGGGTGCAGTCAGCATGTAACGGATGACTTATGGCAACCATCTGAAATGAAGCAATTTTGCATTTTCTAAGTCCATTTACTATAGCCCTGCCACACTCTGGAGACATAGCCAAGACCCTAAATGTTTAACTGTGTCCAGAAGACACTATGAGATGAACTTTTTATAAAGTAATAAGTTTCCCTGGGCGTATCTCTTGCTTCCAGGTAACCATAACTATGATGATCATTAATATAGTTTGATGGAAATGCCCTGAATGTCTCAGTTGCAATTAAAATAAATAAGAGGGTGCTAGGGGTTACATATAACCCTCCTTACCCTGTAGGGTAAACCAATATCAAGCTTTGCCTGAAGTACTTTTCATTATATGTACCTCAGTCCTTGGAAGGATAATTATGTAGAATAAAGATGGTTTTTTAAAAAGCAACTAGTATTCGCAAAATATCAAGATTTTACATATATTTAATAGTAGACAGACTTAGCTACATTAAAATAATAAAATGTTATTTTAATAATATCCTAGCTGGTTGTCTTACCTCTGAGAACTTCACTAAATTATTATTAAATTAATCTTCCTAATGCTAAGGATATACCACCTTCTCCTTGAAATCCTTTAATGAATCCTTACTAGACACTAAATAGACTCCAATATTCTTTCCTGGAATTGGAGATTTGACAAGTCTACGCCACCAACCTGTCTAACTTTAACTCCCACTGCTACAATGGATAAATCCTCCCAGTCAAATTATTCTACATATTGCTGCAAGAACAAGATGTCAACATTCCCTTAGGAACTTTGCTCACACCATTTTTTCTGCCTGTTCACTCCTCTCTTCCGCATTGAGAAGGGTCACCCTTTCTTCAAACCTTCCACAGATGGTGTCACAACTTGGTGATGCTAATGATATCAGTTTTTCAATACACAGAGCTATTATTCTTACTGTCTACCAGTTGTTATGCTTAGAGTACCTTGACTGTATCAGAATTTTCATTCTCATTATGAAGACATCAAATTTGCAAAAATCATTTCATTCATTCAATCCACATTTATTTATCAAGTGCCTATAACGTGGAAACAGTATTTAACAGAGGCTGACATGGGCCTTATCCTTATAAAGGGATTTCTGGGGGAGGCAGAAATTTTTGATGGAGGCAACAACTAAACTATGAGGCACATATTATAATGATTCAGTTTCAAAAATGGACAAAGTAAAGCTCAGGAAAGATAAGTAACTTATCTAACTTTACACATTAAGCACAGTTGAACATCACTTCCCAATTTATTCATGTGCTCTTAGTCCTTTGTCTAACTCAATTATCTAAATTTTTATGGTATGTATGCACGCAACTTTCATTCAGCACTGACTATATTTTGATTTGCATTGAAATTTAAATTATATGTGCATACTTTCTTCCCAAATAAAGTATTAAAACAGATATATAGACCAATGGAACAGAAAAGAGGCCCCAGAAATAACACCACACATATAAAATCATCTGATCTTTGACAAACCTGACAAAAACAAGCAATGGGGAAAGGATTCCCTATTTAATAAATGGTGTTGGGAAAACTGGCTAGCCATATGCAGAAAACTGAAACTGGACTCCTTCCTTATACCTTACACAAAAATTAACTCAAGATAGATTAAAGACTTAAGTGTAAGACCTAAAACCATAAAAACCCTAGGAGAAAACCTAGGCAATACAATTCAGGACATAGGCATGGGCAAAGACTTCATGACTAAAACACCAAAAGCAAAATTAACAAATGGGATCTAATTAAAGTAAAGAGCTTCTGCACAGCAAAAGGAACTATCATCAGACGGAACAAGCAGTCTACAGAATGGGGGAAAGTTTTTGCAATCTATCCATCTGACAAAGGGCTAATTTCCAGAATCTACAAGGAACAAATTTTCAAGAAAAAAAAAACCATCAAAAAGTAGACAAAGGACATGAACAGACACTTCTCAAAAGAAGACATTCATGCTGCCAACAAATATATGAAGAAAAGCTCATCATCACTGGTCATTAGAGAAATGAAAATCAAAACCACAGTGAGATACCATCTCACACCAGTGAGAATGACAATCATTAAAAAATCAGGAAATAACAGATGCTGGAGAGGATGTGGAAAGATAGGAACACTTTACACTGTCGGCAGGAGTGTAAATTAGTTCAACCATTGTGGAAGAAAGTGTGGTGACTCCTCAAGGAACTAGAACCAGAAATACCATTTGATCCAGCAATCCCACTAGTGGGTATATACCCAAAGGATTATAAATCATTCTACTATAAAGACACATGCACATGTATGTTTATTGCAGCACCATTCACAATAGCAAAGACTTGGAACCAATCCAAATGTCCATCAGTGATAGACTGTATTAAGAAAATGTGGCAAATATACACCATGGAATATTATGCAGCCATAAAGAAGGATGAGATCATGTCCTTTGCAGGGACATGGATGAAGCTGGAAACCATCATTCTCAGTAGACTAACACATGGACAGAAAACAAAACACCACATGTTCTCACAAATAAATGGGAGTTGAACAATGAGAACACATGGACACAGTGAGGGGAACATCACACAGTGGGGCCTGTCGGGGGTTGGGGGCTAGGGGAGGGATAGCATTAGGAGAAATACCTAATGTAGATGATGGGTTGATGGGTGCAGCAAACCACCGTGGCACGTTTAGACCTATGTAAGAAACCTGCACGTTCCACACATGTATCCCAGAATGTAAAGTATAATAATGATAACAAAAATTCTTGCCTGGATCAATTATCGTCACAACAATGGACAAATGGTAATTTTCTAGCTTTGTTTTATTTACTGCTCTATCTTTAGAATGGGGAACAAAGGAGGCAACCATTAAACATTTGCCGAAAAATTGGATGAATACTTTCCTTACCTGCCTTAGTTTTTAAATAGTAAACTAGCCCATTCTTGTATCACAAAGGGGAGTAATATACCATGGAATTTAATCAGCCATGTGTGGCAACCTAGAGATAATCTTCTACCAGGGAGCCATCAGTGAGTGACATGGAAATTGCTTTTTGTTTTAGAATATACATGTTATGTGGATTATCATCATCACCCTTGAAAAAAAGTATTTATTTCTCAGCATTCACCAAAGCAGTAGCAAAAGGTTTTTTTTTTGTTTTTTTTTTTTTTTTTTTTTTTGAGACGGAGTCTCGGTCTGTCGCCCAGGCTGGAGTGCAGTGGCCGGATCTCAGCTCACTGCAAGCTCCGCCTCCTGGGTTCACGCCATTCTCCCGCCTCAGCCTCCCGAGTAGCTGGGACCACAGGCGCCCGCCACCTCGCCCGGCTAATTTTTTGTATTTTTTAGTAGAGACGGGGTTTCACCGTATTAGCCAGCATGGTCTCGATCTCCTGACCTCGTGATCCGCCCATCTCGGCCTCCCAAAGTGCTGGGATTACAGGCTTGAGCCACCGCGCCCGGCCGCAAAAGGTTTTGATGAGCTTGTAAAAGACAACCAAATTCAATGTAATTGTCAGATCTGCAAGAGTATTATCTTGTTGCTTAAAGTTTTTGCTCGTTTAAAAAAAACAGGTAAGTTCTTAACTATTCAAACAACGGTTTACACCAAATAGTTCCCAACTGAAGAGTTGTGAAGACTATATTTCTGAGTTAAAATGAGCTGGCACACTTATTTCTAACTAGCACACTGATCAAATTCACAAAGAACAGACACAATATGCCTAGACTCTGATTTCATGTTGCTTATACTGACAACCATCTCCATTCTGCCACCTAGACTCACTTTATAGATAAAAGAAAAACATTTTTCTTTTTCATTTTCTTTCCCCTTGTTGCCCTTTTTCTCTCATTTTTTATTTTTGAATTCTTTTAGGGAGTGGAGTTTTCTATATTCAATCTACGATACTCTATATTTTCATCAATTTTGATTCAATGATACACAAATCTGAAAACTAATAACTGCAGCCTGTCAGAAGGTATTTCTATAATAAGGCAGAAATGTCTAGGGTTCATTTCTATGAGATGTATTGTAATGAATTTTTTAGCATATACGTTTTCATTGTTAGCATCAAAGTCTATGATTTTCATAAGCATTTTTTGGGATGGCATATCCACAGGTGAAATTTTGATAACATTCTTTATTATGTTCTTAGCAATTGTAGAACTCAATTATTTCAAATCTGTTCAATTAATGTTCGATTGCTTTTTCATGCTGGTCAGCCAGTCTTTTAAGCTCTTTGCAGAAATAATAGGAGCTTAAACCACATAATGCTTGGTGTTTGAGGAGGGGGCATGCTTTGAAAGGCTCAATTCTCTAAGCAAAGTATTTCTGAAAACTGTTTTCATTTTCTTGATGAGAATCCATCAATTTCTACAGTCTTTAAAATAATATAAAGCCGTTAAGCCACGGGGTTTCAAGTCTTACTTACCACTGGAAGTGAGCTTAAGTCCTGTTTGGAAGACTGTAAAAACATTTTTACAAAGAAAAATTAATAACCTCAAGCATTTGGATAAGAGCAAAATAATTCACATGCTCTAATGTTTTGCTTTACTTGGTAAAATGCCAAAAAAGGAAACAATAAGTATCCCAAAGATACCCTGCAAGAAGAATTCTAGAAATAAAATCTTTTCTCCTGATTAACTTATACATTCATTTACAGTAAAAATAATTTCCAAAGTCTCAAACTCAAAATGGACTGTCTGAGCACAGGATTCCAGAGAAAACTTGTTGATTTGATAATTATAGGAATAGAAGCTACAAAATATATACTATGGTAATCTTATTAACATTACGATATTTCAACTAAAGTTTGAGGGCAGTAATAATCACAAAGCTTCTAGAATAGAGGCAGAAGTCAGCAAACTACAGTCCTGGAACAAATCCAGCTGGGGGCCTGCTATGGAATGATGTATACATTTTTAAAGGGTTGAAAAAAGAAGGAAGGGAAGGGGAGGGGAGAGGAGGAGGGGGAGGGGAGGAGGCGGAAGGGAGGGAGGGAGGTGTGGGGAGGGAGGGAGAAAGGAGGGAGAAAGAAAGGAGGGAGGGAGGGAGAGAAGAAGGAAGGGAGAGAAAGAAGGGGAAATGTAGAACAGATCCTGTATGTAGTCAGCAAAAACTAAAATATATTATTACTTTGTACTTTACAGAAAAAAAAATTGCTTGTCTATATTTTGAAGCGTAGTCTGAAATTCAAACTTAGGATTTCTTTTTCCTTTATCAGGAAAAAAGCAAACTAGTACCTAGAGAACTAGAACCAAGGTACTACAGCTAGCACAAAAAGTATCCAGGAATATGCACGAAATACAGTGATGTGTGGAAGCTGGCTTATATTATCTTGCAAGAACCCATGATTAAATTTTCAAAAATTTTGTGAGTTAGTTGGTAAACCATTGATAGTTTGAAGTCAGTCATTTGTAGGAGTTTTGACACTATGGAAATTAGCGAGCCCTACCAATAGGGCTTTGGGGATTTTATTTGTTTGACAGTATACCAGTAACTTCATGTATTCTTTACCTGAATTTTATAATCTTACATTACAGTAAAAGATTTCTGTGATAAATTCTTGGCACTGAAATTGTCCTGCTCAACCCTCTATATATTCCCAATGAAGTGGCTGTTTGCCCTTTTGTGTATATTTCTTTTTATCGCAAACTTGATTTTTACAAGGTAGCCCATTCAATGTGTGATGTGTATAACAACCACCATGGACTTTTATTTCTACAGTATAGTTGACTGCAAACCATCCTGCTACCAAATAAAAATTCTTGAAAAAATATAACAAACAGTCATTTAAAATCATACCTATACATATTTATTTTGTGTATGCCTTTGGGTCTCCTAAGGAACAAAACTAAAAGAAAACTGGAAACCAGAGGCCCTGGTTAGGAACTGATTCCATAGAAGCATAACCAAAGGGTTTAGGATTTAAAGGTCCTGAGATTACAGAAGAGAATACAGAAACCAAAAGTATAAAACTCCTAGAAGAAAATATAGAAAATATCTTCATAACCTTGAGGTATGCAAAGATTTCTTATAGAGAACACAGAACATACTAACCATAAAAATAACTGATAAATTGGACTTCACCAAAATAAAACCAAACCAACACAGAAATTTTCAGATGAAGGCAGGACGCTTCATCAGTAAATGGCTATTAAATGAGTAAATATCTAACAACTGGTACAAGGAGATGAGAAAAAAACTTAAGGTTAGATTACGGTTGGAAAAAAAAAAAGTCTTTGCTATGAATTTATAGGCCTGGGATTCAAGTTTAAACTACTTGCTCAATGTGGACACTTCCGAATTTTAAAAAATAACATTAAAAAGGCAGTGATAATCATCATAGGATTTGGCAGAAGCAAGTGCAAACGTCCTTTGAATATGAATTATCACGATAAAAGACTTCCAAAGAAAAGCACACAAAACACAAAGCTGCAGAACACTCAAGGAAACAACAGACCATGAAGAAAGCCAGCAGATCCAGCACGCAGAACTTCAGACAATAAAGCTACCAGATGAAGCATGCTTGAACTGATTACATTAATATAATCAGAAGTTGAAGACATTCTAATAAAAAGGGCCTATCAAAAAAATTATTAAAAGATTGAAAATTGAGAAATAACCAAGTAAAACGTCTGGAAAGACAAAATCACTGAAGAGAGATTTAGTAAACTGTAAACGTGAAGAAATTATCCGGGAGTGAGCACGCATATATAAATAGGACACTTGGAAGAGAAGCCAAAAGACATTAAGGATATAATGAGAAGGACTAAGGTATTTTTGATAGAAAACACCAAAGAAGAGAACCCCAAAATGGGGGGAGGTGATGTATTGAAGATTACCACTGAGAATTTCTTATAACTGACTTATAAATGCAAGAATCCTCAAACCCAGGAAACACACAGAAAGAACTGGAAGACAAGTAAAATAAAACCCATACCTGGATATAGTGAACATAATGAGAAAGAATGGGTTTCAGAAGTAGCCAAGAAAATGAAACAGGTCACCTTAAAAAAAAAAAAAAAAAAAAAAAAAGCAATTGTATCTTTAATATTTTTAAGTAGCAAAAATGGAGTCCGGAATACACTGGAATAAAATTAAGGCATTAAAAGTAATTATGGAGTCACTACCTAACTAAGCTATTATTCCAGTGTGAGAAATAATATAAAAGAAATTTTAGTTAAAATTAAAAGAATAATTTTAAGAATAAAATTAAAAAGAATAAAAGAGACAGAGAGAGGACATTTGTTATAAGAACTACCAACAGATATACTTCAAAGAAGAAATTAATCTCAGAAGGAAAGAATGGGTAGTAGGAAGGAGCAGTAAGAAATGAAAGCAGTGTATTAATTGCTAAGTCTAAAGAAGCATGGAATACAGGTTTTAGTGTGCCAGGGCTGCCATAGCAAAACAGCACAGATTGGGTGGCTTAAACAACAGACATTTATTTCTCACAGTTCTGGAGTCTGAAAGTCCAAGATCAAGGCGTCAGTAGAGCTGGTTTCTGATGACGACTCTCTCCTTGGCTTGCAGATGGAGGTCTTCTTGTGACCTGACAGGGCCTTTTCTCTGTGCGTGCACATCCCTGATGTCTCTTCCTATTTATTTATTGAGATGCAGTCTCTCTCTTGTTGCCCAGGCTGGAGTGCAGTGGTGTGATCTCTGCTCACTGCAACCTCCACCTTCTGAGTTCAAGCGATTCTCCTGCCTCAGCCTCCTGAGTAGCTGGGATTAGAGGCGTGTGCCACCATGCCCGACTAACTTTTGTATTTTTAGTAGAGACGGGGTTTCACCATATTGGTTGGGCTGGTCTCGAACTCCTGACCTCGTCATCCGCCCACCTCGGCCTCCCAAAGTGCTGGGATTACAGGAGTGAGCCACCGCGCCTGGCCCTCTTCCTCTTATATAGATTCCAGTCCCATTAAATTACAGCCCCACCCCTATGACCTCATTTAACCTTAATTACCATAATTACCTAGCTCCAAATAGAGTCATATTGGCGGCTAGGGCTTCAACATATGAATTTGTAGCACGCATAATTTAATACATAACACTATATGAGATAATACTAGGGGTAGTTTTCAATGAGAAGAAAAAAATAAAATTAGAATACTATAAAACAAATAACAGGCAAAGGTATTCATCTTTATATTCTTCAGAAGAAGGAAGAGAAGTAAATTAACTGTAGATTTATGGCAAATATACATGTAAAAATTTTAAAATATATTGAATATGCAACATTCAAACAGGCAAGAGGAAGGAAAAGTAGAAAAGAAAATTTGCCCAATCTAAAAAAATAAAGATAAATAGAATCATAGGTAAAAGAATACATTTACACTATACATTCTAGATGAAATATAAAAATATCTTCAATAAATATTTTTTGAAGAAAGTAAGAAATATTCAGGGCAAAAACTACAAAAATGTAGTTCAGACAGATAAGAACACTGATGCTCATTTCCGCCCTGAAGGCCTTTGCTGAAAGAAGGGAAATTAAGCTTTGTCTTTTATGGCTTCCAGAGGCTCAGAGAACAGAAGAATACAAGCGATCCGGTTGGCGCAAACGTAATTCTGGTTTCTGCCATTCATAGTAACGTAACCGCAATTATTTTTGCACCTCCCTAAGAGTATGCATTTAAGGAATGAAATATGAAATCACAATTTTGCAGCTCTACTATAAATTGATTCAGACAAGGTTCATCAAGCCCACCAGGTGAAACATTGACAGGGAACAGAATATTTCCATTTTGCCAAAGTATCATCCTACAGATAATTTGTTAATTAAAAAAAAAAAAAGTAAAACAAAATAGGCTTTAACAAATGTGAAATACGGTAGTCACTACTTTAAACAAATGACCAAAGCAAAAGCATCACTAACAGTGAGACAATCTAAGTGTCTTCTGATAAGGGCAACATGAGGTACATAATATCACCTGTGAAGTATTCTCACCAATAATTGTAGCCATGATCTAACTAAGCCTTCAGATTTATCTTCTGGTTTACTATTAAGACAGATTGAAAAAACAAACAAACAAGTTCACACCACGGGAACACAGTAAGACAGTACAGAATGGAGACTCTGCATGACAGCTGATCAGCTCTCTTCACAAGTCAGTATCACTTAAAAGAAAAAGAAGAAGAAAAGTATGGAAACCATTTCAGACTAAATGAAACTAAAGAGAAAATTTAAATATGGACTATATTTCAATAATATTAGAGAATCACTGTTAGTTTTCTTAGATGTATGAGAATGTGTACATTTTTGGATTATGTACACTACAATATTTAGGGGCAAAATGGTTTGATGTCTGCAACATACTTGCAAATGGTTCAGCATAGATAAAAGCAGATAAAGTAAATATGGTAAAATGTTAACAATTGTTAGGAGTGCAGGTGTTAGTGTCACACTCCTCTGGTTTCAAGTTCTAGTTTCACCCCTTTCTAGTCATATGATCTTCGAAACTTTTTTAAATTTCTGGGAGGATTTCATTTCTTCATATGTAAAATGAGGTAGAGGATGGTATCTGGTTCACAGAATTGAACAAATGAAATGAGAAAGTTCTTATGAAAGCACTTGAGATGGTACTAGCACAACAACTTTAGCTATAATAATTATTACTATCATCAATATTAATAAACTAACTTTTGTCATTCTATGTACTGTCCTAAGTTCCATATTAGGTGTTAATTAATAAGTTATTTGGTCATATGTCAGCAATAGAATCAAAATGACTATGTATAGAAAAGCAGAAAGAAAAATAAACTTACATACTTCAAATTCTATTATCCAACATGATAATGGAGTCTGGTCTTCTAATTTTAGTTATGAATTACCACACCTACTCTCGTAGATTATAACTTTTCAAAATTTTGTTAGACTATCATGCGCTGATGATTGAGAAGGCACTCAAAATCTTGCTATACATAGTATCATGGAAAGTAATATTATTATACCGTATCGCATAAATCATATAGATGGGATGCAGTTCTAGCAAACATATGTACGTGGAATGAGAGGGAAAGGGAAAGAAAAAAGAAGGAAGCCATAGAAATCAGGAAGATAAAATCATTTATTCTGTCTGAAAACTGAGCAAAACTGAAGAAACCAATTTTAGACGATATTCAGACACACTACGAAGAAGCACAATAAAATTATACAAGCAAAACAAAGGTCAAAGGAGTGGAAAAATGTATAAGCAAGCACACGGTTTATATTCACCAACTCAGAAAAGCAGAGGAACCTACTTGATCCAGGCTGTGATGTTCACATTATTAATAATAATGTTTAAAGTTATTTTACCTTGTACAGAAATGAGGAGATACCAAAAAGCACTGTTAAGGACATTAATTGCAGGCAATTTTATCAAGGAGAAATAAATAGCTAACTTACATACACTCTAATTTATTGACACATAGTTTTAATGTTTATGTTACCAGTACTTAGCCAAGACCCGTGACAATGTTGGATCTCCCAAAACAATGGAAATCAAGAAATACCTATTGAATTTCTATTATTTGCCAGGAACTGGGCACAAAGAATGTAACAGTGAACAAATATAGGGAAAGTCCATGCCCTCGAAGAGTTCAAAGGTTAGTATAGGAAGAGGGAAATAAATTTTAAAATATTTTAAAATAGATCATCTCTTTCTCAGTACCTTGTACCATAAGGAAAAATAAAGCAAAATAGGTAGGCTAGACAGTGACAAGGAATGCCCTATTTAAGAGAGGGTGATCAGGGAAGGCCACTCAGAGTAGGAAACTTTCGAGTTGGGCTGTGTGTATTACATTACATAAAAGTAAAAACATGAATGTATACACATGTATGTGTATCCATGCAACACAACAGTATTCAGTCATACTAAAGAATGAAGCAGTGATCCATGGTACAACATGGATGGACCTGGAAAACATGCTAAGTGGGAAAGATAGACAAAAGGATACATATTATTTAATTCCATTTATATTAAATATCCAAAATAGATAAATGTATACAGACAGAACACACATTGGTGGTTGCCAGGTGTTGAGCAAAAGGATACATGGGGAGAAACTAAAAAGAAAATTAAATGGGGCTGGGTGCAGTGGCTCACACCTGTGATCCCAGCACTTTGGGAGGCTGAGGTAGGCCGATCACTTGAGGTCAGGAGTTCGAGACCAGCCTGATCAACATGGAGAAACCTCATCTCTACTAAAAATACAAAAAATACAAACATGGTGGTGCACGCTTGTAATCCCAGCTACTTTGGGAGACTGAGGCAGGAGAATTGCTTCAACCTGGGAGGCAGAGGTTGCAGTGAACTGAGATCGTGCCATTGCACTCCAGCCTGGGCAACAACAGTGAAACTCCATCTCAAAAAACAAAACAAACAAACAAACAAAAAATTAAATGGATGAATGAAAGATTGCTAAGTTTGGTAACATAAGAAATATTGAAGCAAGAAAGATTAATTCTAATACTAAGCCTTTCATTCTGTATTCTAACTCTTCATGAGAAAACATAGCTTTCCATGAAATACAGCACTTGAAATAAGTTACCATCTGGTATTTGTCACATCTATTATATATACCCCTTTCTGTATATTTTTGCTACCCTCACCACATCATAACTGAAATAAATAAACTTTGTTTTGCTTGTCTTCTGTCTCCATGTGTTGAAATCCCTCCTGAATACTATTATTTTAGTATTATTAGGTACGTATCTATATTTATCCTCCACGTGAAAAATAATCGGGGGTTACATTTGAATGGGATTTAAGAACAACATTTTGAGGTTTACAAAATCAATACCAGCATTTTACAGACGAAGAAACAGGCTCAGGTTGTTAGGTCACTAGATCAAGTTCTCAGAGCAAGTAAGTGGCAGAGGAGGAACTCAAATAAATGTTTGCTGGCTCCTGGAGCAATCATCTTATGTCTAGTGAGGCAATTCTACCCAGTTCGGTACGGCCTACTTCCTGGCTCTTCTAGAAAGTGCTGTGTTACTTCCTGCCTCAGTGCTTTTCCCCATGAGATGCGCCTTGCCTGGAGCATCTCTGAACCACCAGTGAACTCACCCATGGTCCGGATGCAGCCTCTCAGCCCTTTCCTGAGCACTGCCTGCATGAGTCTCTCTCTGTGCAATCTGCCCTGAGGCTTCCCCACACGGAATGGGCTTTGACTATTCTCCCACATCCTTCTCTGATTTGGTTTGAAGTGTTGACCTTTATGTGAGGCTGTGACGGAGAACATGACGAGGGAACCAGACAGGGTCTCAAACTCAGGAGACAGTCTTTCCTTTACTTAAACTAGACCACGTCAGGGGGCTTTAGAGAAGAGAAATAGAAACAAGCTCAGCTATTATGGCATTTTCTTTCTAGACCAATGGTTCAGAAGCTCAGGCAGGGCAAGGTATTGGACAGGAGCCAGGAAGAGCCATGGTGCTCCCACTCTTGCCCCCCAGGGCTGGCAGGGGCAAATCAGAAGCCTCCAGGAAGGTTTTTCACCACACCAATCAAGGGGACCTCTCAAAAAAACCTCTCTCTTCGATGGCTCTTACTTCTTTGAAATCATATTTGTCAGCAGCTGCTACATTTAGCCCTTCGATGTCTTTGTTTCAGTGTCCCTGGATGGAGATGAGAAAACATCAGGTGTCATTTTGGCCTCAGTGGGGCCAAGTAAGAGTCCAGGACAAGCCCCAGAAACCCTGTACCCTCGGGAAAGCTTCAGGCCCCACCTGTAGTGCAGGAGCTGAGGGTCTCTCTGAAGAAAACCTGTCAGGGCCCCAATAAGGTCATGAAGACCACAGGATAGGAGTTTCAATTAGGGAAAATGGAGACCTTCCATTTCTTTCAACAGAGGTTTGGTTCTTTCCCCTCTTCGTTCCATTTATTTCCCACTCATCATACTCACATTTTTCCTCACACTGACTGAATTTTCCCTAGGGCATTGTGTAGCTGCACTGTGTCCACTGTCATCATGAAGGACTGGTTATCTCTGTTTTTGCAAAGAGGTCAAAGAGGTCTTCCAGCCGGGAACTGGACAGACTCCATAGGGGAGGGCCTTTCCTTCCAGAAGGACTCCTTCCAGTGCAGTGACATCATTGTCAAGGTCATAGTTTGATTCTAGGTCAGCACCCCAGCTGTTAAGATCCTTAAACGACTACTGTGATCTGCAGCTTTACCCCATCCCAGCCTCTATCACACCAATACCCACAAAACATGTGCCCTCCATGCAGAAAGCTCCCACAGCTTGTCACTGTGAATTTGTAGAACACCAAAACCAGCTCTTTCAGGCAAATGTCCCCATCACTGAAGCACCTCACAGATGAGCTGTCTTGTGGTGAGAAAGAGGTAAGGAGACCTGATCCAAGCCTGGAGTCAATTCCCTTGTTCCTACCTTTAAATCCACTGCCCATTCTGTGGCTAGAAACAGACCTGAGAGATACTTGAATACATGAAGAGATACCTGGCCCAAGCCTGTAAATATCATGTCCTTCCCCTTCCAGTTTTGCTATAACCCTTCCTTTGAAACACACATCCCTCTGGTACCCTTCCCATTGGAGAAAAGAAGAACAGAAAAAAGAAACTGTTTTAATAATTTCATGTCCCACTCTCAACCCACCTAGGTCCATCATGTTCAAGGTCACCACACACAGAGGAGCAGTTATGTTCCACTCACACAGAGTTGTCTGCACCCTGTCTGGGCTTGAGATTAGGGAGGAGGGTTATATAAATGATGAGACAGGGAGGAAGGTTTGAGATAGGGAGGAGGGTTATATAAATGATTAACATTTTAATTTGAGGTACGGAAGGGAACACACACACACACATGCACACACACACAGGCACACGCACCTACACAGATCTGGAAGTACCGTGTTACCTTCAATTCTAAAGCATGCATAAGGAGAGAAGGGGAAGGGGTGAGCTGCTGCCCATTTCATTAGGACTAAATGAAGAGGTGAGGGCAGTGTCCGTCTACCCAGCCTTCATCAGGAAGGGAAAAGTCTCTGGGTGAAGGTAATAGCTCTGACCACCAAGAGATTGAGGGACGTAGATTTCTCCCCACCCTTCTAAACTCAAGGCCTAGCTACCACAGGTTTCAAATCTCGAATTGGTGATATGTGAAGCTTCTTGTCTTTTATCCTTCATGGGAGATTTCTGCCCTATTAGGCCCATGTAGCTTTATGGACCCTACAATTGTATGGAGTTCAGCAGGACAAGGGAGGAAGGAGAAAGACTGCTTGAGTCAGGACCACAGCTTGGGACTTCCACGATTTTTCTTAGTTTCATGGGTCCTCGGAGATTTTATGGTAATTTTTAAATAATTTTTTTCAATGATAAAATCAAAAAAAAAAGTATATTTTAAATATAGAATATGTGGATCAATAAAAATGAAATAAGATCGATGGTAGTGTATAGGGAGTATCACTGTCAACTTCCCGCCATGAACAAGAACTCTTAAAAGCCAAAACAAGCACATACTAAGAACTGCACTGATGCTACTCCATTATATAAGCACAGGCTACTGAGATACCCTGTATCTTGACCCAAATGCTGCAGGAGAGGATATCACAGTCCCATGTATCTACACACATGTATATTTACTTAAAGAAAAAACTATTTGGAGTAGGAAAAAGTGAGATCATCCTCTTCAAAGAATATGTGACATGGATAAAGGTGGACCTTAGGGCTCCCTCAGGAGATGAACTCTATAATACAGCGCAGAGAGCAGTGGCTATGGCAACCTGTGGGACCTGATCCCATGGCACCTGCTGATAGGTCCCGATGAGAGACACAGGCTCACTGGGAGGGATAGAAGGAGGACTCATTGAACACAGTTGCTGGGAGCCTCACACTGGCCTAATGGGTTTCAGGGATACTTGCAGACTTTTCCCTTTTCTCCTTGGAACAATACACTTTAACAAGAGGCTCATCGTCACTTGGCATTCGCCTTTTATAGGAGCCTGTCTCTGCTGGGCAAGAACTGGGACATCAGGGTCTCTGTTGATCCTCTGCCTGGGCACGGTGGATTAACATCTCTTTGGTGAGAAAAGTCACTAACTCTACTTCTCCTTCTTGGTGCTCTCCTGAGTGAAGCCTCTCAGGGACCCCTTATTTTTTTCTAAAATTTGGTCAAAGGCAGTGCCCTGGTTCTGATCCATGGGGCCTGAGCCTTCAGAGCCCTTTGCTCCTTCCTTCCCAGGTAACTCACTCCAGCCTCAAGGTAGACATAGTGACCCTGAGAAGTGGCTGTATCTCCTCTTCACACACTCTGGGCACATGCACTGGCCCTTGGAAGACAAATTTTCTGAGTCAGGAGCCCATCGGAGCTCTTCCTCCAACTGGAGCTTTGGCTCTCCACCAAGATGGTCTTTCAGACTTGAATTTTCTAAATCTTTCTCTGCCAAAAGGTGTGGTGGTGTGGGTCATTCCTCAGTGCCTGGTGCCCCTAGAATGCTCAATTCTCCACTTACAATTGGGAACTTCGATGAACACTGGCTCTCAGCAGGGGTCTTGATACGGCTTGGGAGCAGTGGACTCCATGAACTGTTATACTGCTCCGGTTTGTCCTCACCATCCTGGAAGGTGTGGGAGCTGGGGTGTCCTGCCCAATGCCAAGTAATGGTAAGTTGTTCACAGAATGCAGCTCATAGCCCTGCTCAGTTGTTCTGAACATAATCCTTTCTCTTCTCCAACCACGTCTGGGTGTGCAGTCTCCTTATTGCTCAAATCCAGGTGCTCCTGATCAACAAGATGAAGGATAAACACATGTCTAACTATCACAAGACAGGTTGCAGCTTAACCCCAGAGAGAGGCCAGCACAAGATGAAAAGAACCACACTCTACATGGAGAACACAGTGTGAGAAGGAGGAGGGACAAACCCCTGCCCGATCCCTGCCTCCAGGAGAAGGCTGTGATGGGCAGGTATGAGTCTCCCCAGCCTGCGAATGTGGAGGCCGAAGAGGTCACCCACAGGAACTCTGGAAATGAGCTCCCTGGGACAGTTCCATAGAAAGGGAAGGGGCCAGGCTGAGTCAGCAGGAAGGTGGTCAGTTCCGTGGGGGCAGTGGAGGGTCTGCTGGCGGAGGGTGATTCCATGGATCTGAGGTTAATGAGTGATTCTGGGCGAGGGCATGGGCTCAGGTGAGGACATCTTTCCCTTGTCTGCCCTGGACCCTGAAGGACTCAGAGACTGGGACCCAGTTCTCATGCTCTTCTCCTTAGACAAACATCAGTCCACCATTATTCTTGCATAATGCAACTTTCTACATGAAACTCATGCAACTCTGTGTTTCCTGTTACTCTTTTCAGGAAAGTAAAAGTCGTTTATTTATTGTCCCTTTTTGGAAAACTCAAAGAAGTGCTTTTTGTGCATGATCTTCTATTGAGATTCTGGTCCGTGTTCCTCTGCCGAGAACAGGTGCATTCGAGGAATGTGTAGCCCACAGGTGTGTGTGTGCCCCATCAGGTAGGACTCTGTTCCCTGAAGACAGAGCTCAGATTTTAGCATATGATCAGAGGCTTCCAGAAACTTGGCTTTGCTCTTCACATCAGTCCTGAAACAGGGGCTGGGCCCAGAGACACCTGACATATGACAGGGGATGATGAATAATCATTGTGTGACTCTGTGCCCCCAGACAAATCCTACACTCTCTTAACAATCTGTTCCAAGAACACAAAGTCACAGCATTTGAAATTTTACCCTGGAGCCCTCTACTGTCCCCAGATTAGTCTATGAGCTTAGACTGAAGCCTTCTGCTGCTCACCCTGTTTTCTTAAAGGAAAATGTCCTAATTTTTCTTGAGAAAGCTCATCTCAAAGGTCTGTTTGTGAAAAAAGAAGTGATTCGGGAAAGTGGGAGGAGGAACAGAGAACATAAGAGTCCCTCTGTGTGCTGGAGCAGTTGAATCTGGCATCTCTTAACTGATTTCTGTCTCTTTCCCAAATGGGTTCATCTGGAGGAAGCACAGAAAAAGAAGGAAAAGCTACTCAGCACACAGTAAGAATAAAACAAATAAAATCACTCATGGAGGGTGAGCTCAAGCTACAGCTGTTCAGGAGTTTGAGATCCATCCGTCTTCCACGGCGCACTCCAGCCTCAGACAGCACTGGGCCCTGGACACTGAGCCTGGAAGGTCTGGTCCAGAGATCCACGTAGCATCACTAATCCAGGGTACAGTCATGAAGAACCCTCAGGATAGTGGAGGAGCAGGGAGGGGAAAGTGATCCCATTGCCCCTCCCTTACCATCCAGGCTCACAGCATGGCCTGGGCTACCAAATCCCTTCACCCTACCTTGGCCTTGCTCTTTTGCAACCCTGAATTTGCAATGTATCTGTAATTTCCTAACCATTCCACATATCCAGACATGAACCAGGTCCAGCTTTACTTGAAATCTCCACTTCTACAGCCCTGAATGTTTGAAGTTTTCCATTTTTTGGTTGTTTGTTTCTTTGTTTTTGGGGTTTTTTGTTTGTTTGTTGTTGTTGTTGTTGTTGTTGTTGTTTGCTCTTTTCCAGGGCTCTACACTTTCAGAATGTCCACTGTCTCAACTCCAGGTTGCCCATATCATCTAGCCTTGCCTTGTATCAAGTTAAACATAGAGTTCAGCTCCCCTCTTTGAGTTTGCTTAAATGAATCCCCTTTCACACACACACACACAAAACCATGAGTGAGTCACGGGGTTTCTATTAAGGATACTCTAAGGATGACAAAGTGGGAGAGAGATGCTAGCATGCCCCATGTAAATAACTTAATAATGATACAAATTTTATAACCTAAAATTAGTAATTTTGTCTACAAAACTCTTCCTATCCCCCAAATTTCTCCCTCAGCCCAGGCTGGGCCTTATCTTGTTGGTCCATCTATTCAGGTCTCCCCAACCAATATAATTTCAGCCATAATTGGAGAGAGAGTAATTCAGTGCTCCCAAGTCCTGCCCCAACCTGCCAAACCAAATCCATCTGGCCGTGGGGCTCAGGTGAGGCCTTCTCTTTAAGAGCAGTGGGAGTTCTACAGTGTAACATATTTGCTTTTTAGTGTTAATACCTGTTATTACTTAGTCTGTGAAGGGTTTACTGATTTTGACTTTCTACTTCCTAAGTTTCTACCCAAATTCCTATTTGCTTTTCAATAATATTTTTAAATAATGAGATTTATATATATATATAATATATATATTATATATTAATATTATATATTATATATATATATATAAGCAATATACCAGATTTATCTCTCCATTTCAATAAGGGTATACCAGAGCTGTACTCCTGTTTTATTATTTAGATGGTGAACTATGGAAATCAAGTACTGTATCATTTTGTTACTTTGATATCCTTAATCTCTAATTCTAATGAGGAAGCCTTGGCTCAGGACACCCAGATCAATTCATATAGAAAAAAAAAAATTATGCAACCGTATGAAGAAGATACTTGAAAAACAAGGGTTAGGAGGGAAAACTAGCCCTTGCTAGAGAAAATGTAATAGAAAGCATAAATCCACATAAAGTATAAGTATAAAGTATAAAGCTATACTTCAAGCAGTTTGACACCGGTACAGGGGTAGACAGAAAGATAAATGAAATAGAGTCCAGAGATTAATTTAAAGTTTTGTCATGAGGTGTTTCAAATAGTTAGTGGATATTTTTCAGTTAATGATTTCTGTTGAAGCCAATTGGTAGCTGAGAAGAAATGATTTCTAGAATGATGGAAAATGGAGGCTGAGATCTTTGCTCAGAAATACCCGGGTGCTGACCTCACTTTTCTACCCTAGATGACAATATGGCCCTGTGGATGTACAGCTTACACAGTGGAACAGGATGTTTCTGTATATTTTCACAAATAAAAATGCCTACTAGTGTGTATGTGTGTATGTTTCATTTTCTGGAGGGATCATAAAAGCAGAAAGTAAAAAAGGGCTGTGGATTGATAATAACTAAATATTCCTGATCTAGCTGATCCTACTGTTATGAAAAATAAATCACTCCCAGATGCTTGACATCATTCAAGATGTAAAGACTAAGGGAAGCTACTCTGAGAAGCACTAGATTTCTTTCTGTCTCGGTGGCCAGCTCATTTTGGAAAATATTGTGTGGGGTTTTTTGTGTATGTGCTGTCTCTAGTCATTAATCTGTGCTCATTGCTAAAAGCTGCAGAACCTATCTACAGATAAGAACTTTAGTTCTCAACTTCATTCCTTCCATAAAATAAATATCAGTAAAATCAAAGCTTTAAATATAAAGAAAGAAAATCTTTAAAATGTCAGAGACTTTTTACTTAATATTGTCAGTACTGGGAAGCTTTCATAAACATGGCTCATAAACCACTTAAAATACTGATTGAAAAACTCAAGTACATGACTGTGAACAGATTTGTGAAACAATTGATTACTCTGGGGATGAAAATATTCTCCTGAGAGCTATGGTGATAGTTTCCATTTAAATTGAGAATGGCTAGTTGCCATTCTCAATTTAAAAACACTTCATTTGTATCTTTACTGGTAAATTAACTGAGTTAACACATGCATATTCAGTGACTGGAACAATCTTGTCATTTAAATATTACTGTATAAATTACAGGTGGTTATTGGTAGATACTCAAAAATCAAATTATTGTTTGGTACAAGCTTTAAAGAAATATTTCACCTTATTTACTAGCCAGCATTTTATCAAAAACTGAGTGATAAATTCCCTGTTCCTCTGCTGGAAAAGGAATCATAAATGAACTAATAGTAGTGCAGTAAGCAAGGTAAAGGAATGGGGTGTGGATTTATGTGTTTTTTTAAATCTTCTTATATATATTAAAATTTCTAACTTAATAAGTATATATTGCTTTTACTTTTTAATTGAAAGTATGTCAAAAGTGGGTTTCTGGGCAACGATATTATATAATCCTATAATACCTCACTTTTTTTTAAGTTTTTTTTTTTTTTTTTTTTGAGACAGAGTCCAGCTGTGTCAAGTAGGCTGGAGTACAGTGGCACAATCACAGCTCACTGCAGCCTCAGACTCCTGGGCTCAATAAATCCTCCCACTTCAGCTTCCTAAGTAGCTGGAACTAGATGTGTGCACCACCATATCCAGCTAATTTTTAAAATTTTTGTAGAGATGGAGTAGGACTATGTTGCCCAGGCTGGTCTTGAACTCCTGGGCTCATGTGATCCTCCCAACTAGGCCTCCAATGTGCTGGGATTATAAGCATAAGCCACTGTGTGCAGCCTAAGTTTTTTTTCTTTTAATTGCTAATTTTAGTTGTGATAAAAACACATAACATAAAATTTATTATCGTAATCATTTAAAAATATGTATTTAATTTGTGGTATGTCCATACCGTTGCATAACAGATCTCTGGAACTTTTTCATTTTGTAAGTCTGAAACTCTACACCTATGGAGCAACTCTCAATTTCCTATTCTCCCTGGCAATCACCAGTCTACTTTCTGTTTCTATGAGTTGGACTATTCCAGACACCTCATAGAAGTGGACTCATACAGTATTTGTCTTTTAATGACTGCCTTATTTTGCTTAGTATAGTGTCCTCAACATTCTTTTATGTTGCAGCATGACAAGATTTCCTTCCTTTTTAAGTCTGAATAATATTCCATTGTATGTGTATATTACATTTATTTAAACATTCATCTCCTGAGGAACACATGCGTTGCTTCCACTTCTTGGCTAAGCTTCCACTTCTTGGCTAATTTGAATAATGCTGCAATGGACATGGTGTGCAAGTAACTCTCTGAGAGCCTGTTTTCAGTTATTTTGTACACATACCCAGAAGTGGGATTACTAGATCAGATTCTATTTAAAATATTTTAAGGAACCTCAGTACTGTTTTCATAGCAGCTGTACAATTTTACATTCCCACCAGCAGTCGACAGGGGTTTTAATTTCTCCTCATCCTTGCTAACGTTTGCTATTTTCTTTAAGTAACAGCCATCCTAAGGAATGTAAAGTGACACCTCATTCTAATTTTGATTTGTATTTCTCTAATGATTAGTGTCCATTCAATTTAAAAATGTCAATTCCAACTGGGCGCAGTGGCTCACACCCATAATCCCAGCACTTTAAGAGGCTTAGGTGAGTGGATTGCTTGAGCCCAAGAGTTCACGGCCAGCTTGGGCAACACAGGTAGGTCCTGTCCTAAAAAACAAACAAACAAACAAACAACAACAACAAAAACATAAAAATCAAGGCAGGTATGGTGGCACAAGCCTGTAGTCCCCGCTACTTCACAGGCTGTGGTGGGAGCATCCCTTGAGCCTGACGAAGCTGCAGTAAGCTGTGACTGTGTCGCTGCCCCCCATCCTCGGTGACAGAGTAAGATGTCTCAAAACAACAACAATGATACAAAAACTGTCCATTCCATTAAAAAATAGGTAAAAGACTTGAATAGATATTTCTTCAAAGAATATACACAAACAGCCAATAAGCACACAAAAACATTCTCAACATCACTAATGAAAGGTAAACTTCATTATATTGTATGTGGAAATGCAGTTCTCCCATTATCGTTTGTTAAGGAGAGTTCCCTTTCTATAATGTGTACTCTTGGCATCCATATCAAAGATCATTTCAGCAGATATGTACAGATTTATTTCTGGAGTTTCTAATCTTTTCTACTGGTCTATATGTCTGTCTTTATGCCAGTACCTCACTCTTTTGATTACTGTTGCTTTGTAATATGTTTTGAAATCAGAAATTATAATGCTTCCTACTTTGCTTTTCACTTTCAATATTGTTTTGATGATTCAGAGTCCCTTGAGATGCCATGTAAATTTTACTATAGTTTTTTCTATTTCCACAAAAAAGTCATTGAAATTTTGATAAAGATTACATTAAATCTGTAAGTTGCTTTGAGCAGTATGGACATTTTAACAATGTTAAGCTTACAATCCATAACATGCAATGTCTTTCCGTTTATCTGAGTTGTCTTTAATTTCTTTTAACAATGTTTGGTAGTTTCAGTGTACAAGCCTTTTGGTTTTTGGTTAAGTTTATTTCTAAGTATTTCATTCTTTTTGATGCTATTGTAAAGAGGATTGTTTTCCTAATTTTCTTTAGAAGATTTTGCAAAAATATTTCAAAGTGGATTTTATATGATCACTATCTATGTGAACTGTCAAAGACAAAGACCTTGGCACGAGGGTTCAAGAACAAGTAGTTTATTTGGGAGATGATTCCAGAGGCACTGGTAGAGAAGCAGGAAAATGAAACAGAAAAGAAGTACATTGTTTTACTAACTCACTGGATTGATTGACTCTTTCATGAAAAATTTCTTTGTAGCACGTGCTGTTTTTTGACAGCATTTTACCCACAGTAAAAATTCTTTCAAAATTAGAGTCAATCCTCTCAACCCCACTTTTGCTTTTTCAACTAAGTTTATGTAATATTCGAAACTTCTTGCTGTCCTTGTAACAATGTTCACAGCATCTTCACTGGAAGTAGAGTCCATCTCAAGAAACCATTTGCTTTTCTCATCGATAAGAAGCAACTCCTCATCTGTTAAAGTTTTATCATGAGGTTTCAGAAATCAGTCACATCCTCAGACTCCACTTCTAATTTTAGTTCTCTTGCTATTTCTACCACATCTTCAGTGACTTCCTCCACTAAATTCTTGAACCCCTCAAAGCCATCCATGAAAGTTGGAATCAACTTCTTCAAAACTCCTGTTAATATTTTACTTCCCTCCATGAATCCTAAGTCTTCTTAATGTCATCTAGAATAGTGAATTCTTCCCAGAAGATTTTCAATTTACTTTGCCCACATCCATCAGAGGAATGAATATATATGGTACCTATAGCTTTGTGAAATATATTTCTCAGATAACAAAACTTGAAAAATTATTCCTTGATCCACGGGCTGCAGAATGGATGCTGTGTTAACAGGCATGGAAACAACATTAATCTCCTTGCATATCTCCATCAGAGCTCATGGGACCAGGTGCATTGTCAACGAGCAGTAATGTTGTGAAAGGAATCATTTTTCTGAGCAATAGGTCTTAACAGTGGGCTTAAAATAGTAAACCATGCACTGTAAATAGATGTGCTGTCATCCATGCTTTATTGTTCCATTTATAGAGCACAGTCAGGGTAGATTTAGTATAATTTGTATTGACCCAAGAACTTTCCAAATGCTAAGTGAACACTGACTTCAACTTAAAGCCATCAGCTGCATTAGCCCCTAACAAGCTTATCTTCTGAAGCTCTGAAGCCATGCATTGATCTCTCCTCTCTAGCTCTGAAAGTCCTAGATGGCATCTTCCTTGAATAGAAGGCTGTTTCATCTACATTCGAAAATCTATAGTTTATTGTAACCACCTTAATCAGTGATCTTAACTAGGTCTTCTGGATAACTTGCTGCAGCTTCTACATTTAGCACTTGCTGCTTCACCTTACACTTTATGTTAGGAAAATGGCTTCTTTCCTTAAATCTTACAAACCAACCTGTGCTAGCTTCACACTTTTCTTCTGCAGTTTGCTCACCTCCCTCAGCCTTCAGAGAATTGAAGAGGATTAGGGCCTTGCTCTGGATTAAGTTTTGGCTGAATGGAATGTTGTGACTGGTTTGAAGTTCTATCCAGACCACCCAAACTTTCTCCACATCAGCAATCAGGCTGTTTTGCTTTCTTATCGTTCCTGTGTTCACTGTAGTAGTACTTTTAATTTCCTTCAAGCACTTTTTCTTTGCATTCACAACTTGGCTATTTGGTGCAAGAGGCCTACCTTTCAGTTTATCTCAACTTTTTTTAAAATTAATTTTATGGGCAAACAGTAAGTGTATATATTTGTGAGGTACATGAGATATTTTGATACAGGCAAACAATATGCATGTAATAACTACATCAGGGTAAGTGGGGTATCCATCACCCCAAGAATTTATCATTTCTTTGTGTTACAAACATTCCAATGATACAATTTTAGCTATTTTAAAATGTACAATAAAGTACAGTGTTTAACATGTTTTCCACAATAAGTTGAATTATTTCTAGCTTTCAATTTAAAGTGAGAGACATGAGACTCTTGCTTTCACTTGAAAACTTAGAGGCCATTGTAGGGTTATTAATGTGCCTAATTTCAATATTGATGTCTCTGTATGGAATAAGGAAGCCTCAAGGAGAGGATGAGCAACAACAGAACAGCTGATTGGTGGGGAAGTCAGAATACATACAACATTCATCTATTAAGTTCACTGTCCTATATGGGAATGGCTCATAGCACCTCAAAATAATTACAATAGTAGCATCAAAGATCACTGATCACAAGTCACCATAATAGATATAATAATGACAAAAATCTTTGAAATATTGTGAGAATCACCAAAATGTGATACAGAAGTTTTTGGAAAAATGACACTAATAGAATTGCTTGATGCACGGTTGCCACAAACTTTCAACGTATAAAAATGCAGTATCTGTAAAGGGTAATAAAATGCAGGGCAATAAAATGAGGTATGTCTATAAATATTTCAGGCTTTGTAAACTAAGAGGCAAAATTGAGAACACTATGTAGGTAGTTATGTAACAACAGAAAAAAAAAACAGCTTTTCACACATTCTTACTGAAAAAACTCAAAGGCTGGGCACGGTGGCTCATGCCTGTAATCTCAGCAGTTTGGGAGGCTGAGGCAGTAGGATCACCTGAGGTCAGGAATTCAAAACCAGCCTGGCCAACAAGGAGAAACCCTGTCTCTACTAAAACTACAATAATCAGCCTGGTGTGGTGGCGGGCGCCTGCAATCGCAGCTACTCGGGAGGCTGAAGAAGGAGACTTGCTTGAACCTGGGAGGCGGAGGTTGCAGTGATCCAAGATTGCGCTACTACACTCCAGCCTGGGTGACAGAGTGACACTGTCTCAAAAAAAAAAAAGAAGAAAGAAAAAAGTCAAAAAATAATAGTAATTGAATATGTTTTTGCTAACAGATGTCTACTAATGAAAAGAATTGAATTTTTTTTTCTTCTTGGTGGGAGAATAACATTTCACTTAAATAAAGTTCAAAGTTAGTATTCCCTATAATCAAAACCAGCTATAAATGTTCATCTGTTAATGCTGATATGTAATGAGATTTTACCTCTTTCATCTTTAAAAATGTCTTTTTCCCATAGAAAAGTATTGCCAAGTACTGATACTAATTCATCAGCATATAATTTTAATTGAGTATATTCATTATTGGGAAGGCATTTGTAGATTCTATTAGATTCTTTTCTTTGATATTTGCCCTTCGGCATGTCACTACAAAGTAGATTAATTACTTGCAATTTAAGGTTAGGTGGAAGCGCCTCAGTTGTACAGTTAAATGTATTTTGAAATATGAAAATTCCCTTTGAGGTCTGAAAAATGCAGCTAAAACTATAGTCCACATTTTAAAAAATGTATCTGCTAAAATTAGTGTGGTGAAGGTCTTTCTTCATTTAACTTTTATTTATTTATTTGTTTATTTTGAGACAGGATCTCTGTCACCCAGACCAGAATGCAGTGGCGCAATCAAGACTCACTGCAGCCCTGACTGCACAACTCCCATGCTTAAGGGATTCTCCCACCTCAGCCCCTGGAGTAGTTGCAACTACAAGCACACACCACTATGACCAGCTATTTTTTTTTTTTTTTTTAATTTTTGGTAGAGACAGGATCTTTTTATGTTGTCCACGCTGGTGTTAAACAACTGGGCTCAAGTGATTGTCATGCTTTGGCCTCCCAAAGTGTTGGGATTAGAGGCATGAGCTACTGCACCTGGCTAACTTTTAAACTTTTAGCAGAAGACACGTATAAAGCAGCTTGGCATTACTATTAAATAGTAATGTTATAATTAAATAACATTAATATTTTCATTTTAGCAATAATAGCAATAAAAAATCTTTACTGCATTATAAATTTCACATATAAGCACTGTTTTGCTTTGTAATTTTTGGTTTAATTCATTATACAATATTATCAAGACTTCAGCAAAAGAAAATTAATTTTCTTTTTTTTTTTTTTAAGTTCTGGGATACATGTGCAGAATGTGCAGATTTGTTACATACGTATACATGTGCCATGGTGGTTTGCTGCACCCATCAACCTATCATCTAGGTTTTAAGCCCTGCATGTATTAACTATTTGGCCTAATGCTCTCCCTCCCCTTGGCCGTGACCCCCAAGAGCCCCCAATGTGTGTTGTTCCCCTGCCTGTGTCCATGTGTTCTCACCGTTCAACTCCCACTAATGAGTGAGAATATGTAGTGTTTGGTTTTCTGTTCCTGTGTTAGTTTGCTGAGGATGATGGCTTCCAGCTTCATCCATCTCCCTGCAAAGGATATGATCTCATTCTTTTTTATGGCTGCATAGTATTCCGTGGTATAGATGTATGACATTTTCTTTATACAGTCTATCACTGATAGACATTTGGGTTGGTTCCATATGTTTGCTATTGTAAGTAGTGCTGCAACAAACATACGTGTGCGTGTGTCTTTATAGTAGAATGATTTATATTCCTTTGGGTAAATACCCAGTAATGGGATTGCTGGGTCAAATGGTATTTCTGGTTCTAGATCCTTGAGGAATTGCCACACTGTCTTCCACAATGGTTAAACTAATTTACACTCCCATCAACAGTGTAAAAGCATTCCTATTTCTCCACAGCCTCACCAGCATCTATTGTTTCTTGACTTTTTAATAATCACCATTCTGACTGGCATGAAATGGTATCTCATTGTGGTTTTGATTTGCATTTCTCTAATGATCAAAGATGTTGAGCTTTTCTTCATATGTTTGTTGGCTGCATAAATGTCTTCTTTTGAGAAGTGTCTGTTCATATCCTTTGTCCACTTTTTGATAGGGTTCTTTTTTTCTTTTAAATTTAAGTTCCTTGTAGATTCTGGATATTAGACCTTTGTCGTACAGATAGATTGCAAAAACTTTCCCCCATTCTGTAGGTTACCTGTTCACTCTGATGATAGTTTCTTTTGCTGTGCAGAGGCTCTTTAGTTTAATTAGATCCCATTTGTCAATTTTGGTTTTTGTTGCAGTTGCATTTGGTGTTTTTGTCCTGAAGTCTTTGCTCATGCCTATGTCCTGAATGGTATTGCCTAGGTTTTCTTCTAGGGTTTTTATGGTTTTGGGGTTTATATTTAAGTCTTTAATCCAACTTGAGTTAATTTTTGTATAAGGTGTAAAAAAGGGGTCCAGTTTCAGTTTTCTGCATACAGCTAGCTAGTTTTTCCTGTACCATTTACTAAATAGGGAATCTTTTCTCCACTGCATTTTTGTCAGGTTTGTTGAAGATCAGATGGTTGTAGATGTGTGGTGTTATTTCTGAAGTATCTGTTCTGTTCCATTGGTCTATATGTCTATTTTGGTACCAGTACCATGCTGTTTTGGTTACTATAGCATTATACTATACTTTGAAGTCAGGTAGTGTGATGTCTCCAGCTTTATTCATTTTGCTTAGAATTGACGACTATATGGGCTCTTTTCTGGTTCCACATGAAATTTAAGGTAGTTTTGTTCTAATTCTGTGAAGAATGTCAATGGTAGTTTGGTGGAAATAGCACTGAATCTATAAATTACTTTGGGTAGTATGGCCATTTTCATGATATTGATACTCCTATCTATGAAGATGGAATATTTTTCCATTTGTTTGAGTCCCCTCTTATTTGCTTGAGCAGTGGTTTGTAGTTCTCCTTGAAGAGGTCCTTCACATCCCTTGTAAGCTGCATTTCTATGTATTTTATTCTCTTTGTAGCAATTGTAAATGGGAGTTCATTCATGATTTGGTTCTTTGCTTGTCTATTGTTGGTGTACAGGAATGCTTGTGATTTTTGCACATTGATTTTGTATCCTGGGACTTTTCTGAAGTTGCTTATCAGCTTAAGGAGTTTTGGGGCTGAGGCAATGGGATTTTCTAAATATGGAATCATGCCACCTGCAAACAGAGACAATTTGACTTCCTCTCTTCCTATTTGAATACGCTCTTTTTTCTTTCCCTTGCTTGACTGCCCTGGACAGAACTTCCAATACTATGTTGAATAGGACTGGTGAGAGAGGGCATCCTTGTCTTGTGACAGTTTTCAAAGAAAATGCTTCCAGCTTTTGCCTCTTCATTATGATATTAGCTATGGGTTTGTCATAAACATCTCTTATTATTTTGAGATATGTTCCATCAACACCTAGTTTGCTGAAAGTTTTTAACGTGAAGTGATGTTGAATTTTATCAAAGGTCTTTTCTCCATCTATTGAGATAGTCATGTGGTTTTTGTCATTAGTTCTGTTTATGTGATTATGTTTATTGATTTGCATATGTTGAATCAGCCTTGCATCCCAGGGATGAAGCAGACTTGATCATGGTGGATAAGCTTTTTGATGTGCTACTGGATTTGGTTTGCCAGTATTTTATTGAGGATTTTCACATGATGTTCATCAGGGATATTGGCCTGAAGTTTTCTTTTATTCTTGTGTCTCTGCCAGGTTTTGGTATCAAGATAATGCTGGCCTCATAAAATGAGTTAGGAAGGATTTCCTCCTTTTCAATTATTTGGAATCGTTTCAGAAGGAATGGTACCAGCTTCTCTTTGTACCTCTGGTAGAATTCGGCTGTGAATCTGTCTGGTCCTGGGCTTTATTTGGTTGGTAGGCTATTAATTACTGCCTGAATTTCAGAACTTGTTATTGGTTTATTCAGGGATTTGACTTCTTTCTGGTTTAGTCTTGGGAGGCTGTGTATGTTCAAGAATTTATCCATTTCTTCTAGATTTTCTAGTTTATTTGTATAGAGGTATTTATGGTATTCTCTGATGGTAGTTTGTAATTCTGTGGTGTCAGTGCTGATATCCCCTTTATGATTGTTTATTGTGTCTATTTGATTCTTCTCTTTTCTTCTAGATAGCTAGCAGTCCATTTATTTTGTTAATTTTTTCAAAAAACCAGCTCCTGGATTCATTGATTTTTTTGAAGGGTTCTTCATGTCCCTATCTCCTTCAGTGCTGCTCTGATCCTAGTTATTTCTTATCTCCTACTAGCTTTTGGATTTGTTTGCTCTTGCTCCTCTAGCTTTTCTAATTGTGATGTTAGGGTGTTGATTCGAGAACTTTCCAACTTCCTGATGTGGGCACTTAGTACTATAAATTTCCCTCTTAACACTGCTTTAGCTGAGTCCCAGAGATTGTGGTACATTGTCTCATTGTTCTCATTGGTTTCAAAGACCTTCTTGATTTTTGCCTTAATTTCATTATTTACCCAAGCGTCATTCAGGAGCAGGTTATTCAATTCCCATGTAGTTGTGTGGTTTTGAGTGAGTTTCTTAATCCTGAGTCCTTATTTGATTGCACTGTGGTCTGAGAGACTGTTTGTTATGATCTCTCTTATTTTGCATTTGCTGAGGAGTATTTTACTTCCAATTATGTGGTCAATTTTAGAATAAGTGCCATGTGGCACTGAGATGAGTGTATATTCTATTGATTTGGGATGGAGAGTTCTGAAGATGTCTATCAGGTTCACTTGGTCCAGAGTGGAGCTCAGATCCTGAATGTCCTTGTTAATTTTCTGTCTCATTGATTTGTCTAATATTGACAGTAGAATGTTAAAGTCTCCCATTATTATTGTGTTGGAGTCTAAGTCTCTTCGTAGGTCTGTAAGAACTTATTTTATGAATCTGGGTTCTCCTGTATTGGGTACACATATATTTAAGATAGTTAGCTCTTCTTGTTGCATTGATCCCTTTACCATTATGTAATGCCCTTCTTTACCTTTTTTGATCTTTGTCAGTTTAAAGGGTGTTTTATCAAAGACTAGGATTGCAAACCCTGCTTTTTTTTTCGTTGTATTGTTTTTTCTTTTTTTTTTTTTTTTTTTTTTTTTTTGCTTTCCATTTGCTTGGAAAATTTTCCTCCATCCCTTTATTTTGAGTCTATGTGTGTCTTTGCACATGAGATGGGTCTCCTGAATACAGCACACTGATGGGTCTTGACTCTTTATTCAATTTGCTGGTCTGTGTCTTTTAATTGGGGCATTTAGTCCATTTACATTTAAGGTTAATATTCTTATGTGTGAATGTGATCCTGTCATCATGATGCTAGCTGGTTATTTTGCACACTAGTTGATGCAGTTTCTTTATAGTGTCATTGGTGTCTATATTTTGGTGTGTTTTTGCAGTGGCTGGTACCAGTTTTTCCTTTCCATATTTAGTGCTTCCTTCAGGAGATCTTGCAAGGCAGGCCCGCTGGTGATGAAATTCCTTAGCATCTGCTTGTCTGGAAAGGACTTTCTTTCTCCTTTGCTAATGAAGTCTAATTTGGCCAGATATGAAATTCTGGGTTGAAAATTATTTTCTTTAAGAATGTTGAATATTGGCCCCCACTCTCTTTTGGCTAGTAGGATTTCTGCTGAAAGACCCACTGCTGCCTACAAATGGGTTTCTCCTTGTAGGTAACCTGACCTTTCTCTCCAGCTTCCCTTAACACTTTTTCCTTCATTTCGACCTTGGAGAATCTGACGATTATGTGTCTTTGGGTTGATCTTCTCATGGAGTATCTTAGTGGTGTTCTCTGTATTACCTAAATTTGAATGCTGGTCTGTCTTGCTAGGTTGTGGAGATTCTCGTGGATAATATCCTGAAGCGTGTTTTTCAACTTGGTTCCATTCACCCTGTCTCTTTCAGGTACTCTAATCAATCATAGGTTTGATCTTTTTTACATAGTCCCATATTTCTTGAAGGCTTTCTTTGTTCCTTTTCATTCTTTTTTCTCTAATCTTGTTTTCATGCCTTATTTCAACAAGATGGTCCTTTCTTCCACTTGATTGATTCAGTTGGTGATACTTGTGTATGCTTCACGAAGTTCTCATGCTGTGTTTTTCAACTCCATCAGGTCATTTATGCTCCTCTCTAAACTGGTTATTCTAGTTTGCAGCTCCTGTCACCTTTTATCAAGTTCCTTAGCTTCCTTGCATTGGGTTAGAACATGTTCCTTTAGCTCAGCGGAGTTTGTTATTACCCACCTTCTGAAGCCTACTTCTGTCAATTCGTCCATCTCATTCTCTGTCCAGTGTTGCACCCTTGCTGGAGAGGTGTTGCAATCATTTGGAGAAGACTTTTGGAATTTTTAGCATTTCTGCACTGATTTTGGAATTTTTAGCATGTTTGCACTGCTTTTTCCTCATCTTCATGGATTTTCCTACCTTTGATCTTTGAGGCTGATGACCTTTGACTTGGGTTTTTGTGGGGAGGCCTTTTTTTTTATGTTGTTGTTGTTGTTGCTTTCTGTTTGTTGATTTTTCTTCTAACAGTTAGGCCCCTCTTCTGCAGGTCAGCTCCAGTTTGCTGGAGGTCCACTTCAGACTCTGTTCCCCCTGGTATAACCAGTGGAGGCAGCAGATCAACCGAGACTGCTGCCTGCTGCTCTCTCCAGAAGCTTCATCCCAGAGGGGCACCGGCCTGATACCAACCGGAGCTCTCCTGTATGAGGTGTCTGTCAACCCCTGTTGGGAGGTATCTCCCAGTCAGGAGGCATGGGGGTTAGGTACCTGACTGAGGAGGCAGTCTGTCCCTTAGCAGAGCTAGTGCACTCTGCTGGCAGAATCCCCATTGTCAGGATCAGCTGCTCTCTTCAGAGCTGTCAGAAAAGATAAAGTCTGCCAACACTTTGACCACAGCTGCCCCTCCCCTCAGGTGTTCTGACCCAGGGAGATGAGAGTTTAAGCACCGGACTGGAGATGCTATTTCATTTCCTGCAGAGATGACCTGCCCAGTGAGGAGCGATCTAGAGAAACAGTCTGGCCACAGCCACTTTGCTGCACTGTGTTGAATTCCACCCAGTCCAAAACTCTCAGTCTCCTTAGCACTGTTATGGGAAAACCACCTACTAAAGCCACAGTAATGGTGGTTGCCCCTCCCTGCACCAAACTCAATCATCCCAGTCCAACTCCAGACTGCCGTCCTGGCAGTGAGGATTTCAAGCCAGTTGTTCTTAGCTTGCTGGGCTCCACGGGAATGAGACCCACTGAGCAAGACCACTTGGCTGCCTGGCTTCATCCCCCTTTCCAGGGAGTGGAAGGCTCTCCTGTCTTACTGGAGTTACAGGCACTGCTGGAGCTTGAAAAAACTCTTGCAGCTCAGTGCCTGACCAAATAGCCATCCAATTTTATGCTTGAAACCCAGAGCCCTGGTGGTATAGGCTCACTAGGGAATCTCCTGATCCATGCATTGCAAAAATCCATGGGAAAAGCATAGTACCCTGGGTGGGTAGCACAGTCCCTCACTGCTTCCCCTGGCTGGGGGAGGCAGGTCTATCAAGCTCCACATACTTCCCAGGTGAAGCAACACCCTACCCTGCTTCTGCTCACTCTCCATGGGTTGCATCCACTGCCTAACCCATCCCAATGAGATGAACTAGGTACCTCAGTTGGAAATGCAGAGATCACCCACCTTCTGCATTTGTCTTGCTGGGAGCTGCAGACTGGAGCTGTTCCTATTTGGCCATTGGCCCCTCTGCAAATTAATTTTCAAAGCATGCAGTGTTGCACAATGACAGTTTAAAATGATTCTTCTTGTTCATAAAACTTTCAATAGTAATAAAGTTACTATTACTTTAATATGAATAAAGTTATTAAATAAAGTAATTGCAAGAAAACCATTACTGTTAGTTGTCAGACTGCTGTGGTAGGACAAGTCAGGGTATTCAGCATCTATTCACAAAGTTGACAATGATTAAATTCACTAGAGTGACATTCACCATTGATACTATAAATTCAGTAAGACATGATAAAATATTTTCTGCAAAATATCTGCCAATTAATAATACAATACACAAATATAGGCTTTAAATATCTCACATTTTCAGAAGCTTTGTAAATTTGTCTAATTAAATCTATTTATTCTTCATGTATTATTTTTCCTGCCTTCATTTATATATAACACATCTTAGCAGATTCCACTTCAGCTTGTACTGAGTTAGTATTTTCTTAAATTATTTGAAAAATTATTTTCCTTCAAACGTTTCACATAAACTATTTCTTCAGTCTCCTAAAACTTGGTATTGACTTTTCAGATAAATAGCTGAACAGTATGGTAACATCTGTCAACTTGCTAATAACCAAAGAAATGTGTTCAATGTTGTTCATCTTGTTTTTTAATTAAATAGTGATATTGTTCCAAATGTCCTCAACTCTTCAGGCAGCTGTTCTCACCAAAAGAGAGAAACTTTTGACTAGTTTATGACTCTAAACTATAAACTTACTTATGGTGATAAGCAAATTTATTTTCCCCAAACACAATTTAATTAACTCACCATCAGTAAGTGACTTTTCTTGCTAAGTTTACAAATGACTCATTAAAAATTTTACTTTAATTGCAACTTCATTTTGTTTTCATTGCTGTGAAAATTTCTTCTCAGATGAGTGGGGTTTTTTTTGGGGTTTTTTTTGGTTTTTTTTAGTTTTTTAAAATTCTTCTTGACCATTGCTTTCCTGTGCGTTGGGAATAATCATGATGAGCATTTATTCTGGTAGTGCTGTTATTCATTATAGTATTTTAGTACATCTGTATTGTCATTAAATAATAAACAGAATGTTCGGCCTCTAATTCAATAATGAAATCATTCACACTCCACTGTGCTTTGAAACTCTGGAATTCTGTGTTAGTTTCCTATGGCTGCTATAATGAATTACCACAAACTAAGTGGATTAAAATAACACAAATATATTTTTTCTACAGTTCTTGGGTCAGAGGTCAGAAATCAGTCTTAGGGGCTAAAATCAAAATGTCAGCAGGGTTAGTTTCTTTTGGAGGCTCCAGGGTAAATCTGTTCTTTATGTCTTCCAGCTTCTAGAGGCTGCTCGAATACCTTGGCCTGTGTCTTGTATCACTACCCTCTCTGCTTTCATCATCATATCGCCTTCTCTTTCTGTCTGACTTTCCTATGACCCTCTTATAAGAACCCTTGTAATTATATCAGATATACCCAGATAACCCAGAATATCCTCCCCATCTCAAAATCCTGAATTTGATCATAGCTGCAAAGGCCCTTTTGCCATATAAAGTAACATACAGGTTCCACAAATTAGGACACGGACACCTGTGAGATATCCAGCCTACTACACACTTGAAGTTCACTTTTCTTTTCTCGTTTTAACATAATAGGTGTGTGCTGATAATGAAACATAAATAAAAAAGACATTGAATAATATGCATTTTGAAATGACGTCAAGTTATAGCTGCATCATTGCAACTTGTAATGCAGGGGGCATGATGAGAAGAGAGCCTTTCTTGCAACTAGTCAGCTCTGGACTTATAGCATGAAAGCAGCTACAGACAGTATGTAAATAAATAAATGTGATTGTGTCTCCCATCGAAATTTACATTTCACATAATTTTTACATCATAAAATATTAATCTTCTTTTGATTCTTTTAAATCATTGATAAAGTGTAAAAACCATTCCAATCAGGCAGGCTGTACAAAAATAGATGACAGACCATTTTGGACATAGTCTCCTGCCTCCTAGCATAAACCAACAGACAACACAACAACCAGACAATCCACAGATATATTTAGACCCCCAAGTGGTTAAAAATAATTTGATACTTATAAATCAGAAAATACACATGAAAACCTTTCTTTCTGTCTCCTTTTGTAAAATCTGAATATCTGGCAACCCTAGGCCCACATGACAGTATTCCCACAAAGCAAAAAATTTACCACTTTTGTTTGAACGTAAACTTCTGACCTATTTCAATCTTATATGACTTTGAGTTTGTGACACAGATTTCTTCTCATCCTAAGTTTTTTTGTTGAATTCTTCAAAGAATTTCCTTCTGGGCCATAATTTCTCGATCCTCTGTCAACACAACCCCTTTCCTTTGTGCTAGTTTCACTCCCTAGATAAAGAATTAAGTAGGGTCTGTGCTAAGTAAATAAAGAATTGCATTTTGTATTGGGTGCTGTATTAGTCCATTCTCACACTGCTATAAAGAACTGGTATAAAGATCTGGGGTTTAATTGACTCACAGTTCTGTATGGATGGGGAGGCCTTAGGAAACTAACAATCATGGTGAAATGCAAAGGGGAGGAAACTTACAATCATGGTGAAAGGCAAAGGGGAAGCAAGGCACCTTCTTCGCAAGACAGCAAGGAGGAGAATTAATGCAGAAGGAACTACCAAATACTTATAAAACAATCAGATCTCATGACAACTCACTCACTATCACAAGAATAGCATGAGGGAAATGCCCCCATGATTTAATTACTGCCACCTTGTATTTCCCTTGAAACATGGGGATTACTGGGATTGTGGGGATTACAATTCAAGATGAGATTTGTGGTGGGGACACAGTCAAACCATATCAGGTGCCTTTTCATTTGGCACCCAGTATAAACTGCAATTCTTTATTTACTTAGCACAGATCCTAAAGAAGTGGTTGTTAACTCTAGCTGTGTATTGAAATTACTTGGGAACACTTTGGGGAGCAGTTGCGGCACTTGAGTCTTCTAAACTAGTTAGGGGATGTGGTCCTAGAGTCAATATTTAATGCACCCCAGGTGGTTTTTAATGTAAAAAGAACAGTTTTGAGAACCACTGAATTAGAGCAATAACACTACATCATCGTCTCTTATTCTGGGCTTTGTACATTCAAACCAATTTTGAACATTTAAACTGAAAAGCAAATATCCAATAAACTTGTATGCTTCTAGAATAGCTAAAAATTATGAAACATTTCAATTGGATTTTTATTTCTCATTTTATTTATTTTTATTCAACAAGGACATGTTAAGTATCTACTATTTTCCATGCACTAGGCTTGAATAGATAGTTACCCTGAGAATGGTTCAGTTAATTCTCATTTCAATTTGCTGACCTGTACTGAATTTATACTGCCTTAGTATCAGCCTTCTATTGGACATTTACCTGTGTGGCAGACTTTGTGCCAAGCATGCTTCATGAATTTTTCAGTTTGTTCTTATATATAGCAACGCGTGTGTGTGTGTGTGTGCGTGCGCGCGTGTGTGTGTGTGTTCTTGTCCTCTTAAGAATACAAATAATGGGCCGGGCGCGGTGGCTCAAGCCTGTAATCCCAGCACTTTGGGAGGCCGAGACAGGCGGATCACGAGGTCGGGAGGTCGAGACCATCCTGGCTAACATGGTGAAACCCCATCTCTATTAAAAAAAAAGAATACAAAAAACTAGCCGGGCGAGGTGGCGGGCGCCTGTAGTCCCAGCTACTCGGGAGGCTGAGGCAGGAGAATGGCATAAACCCGGGAGGCGGAACTTGCAGTGAGCCGAGATCCAGCCACTGCACTCCAGCCTGGGCGACGGAGCGAGACTCCGTCTCAAAAAAAAAAAAAAAAAAAAAAAAAAAAAAGAATACAAATAATGATCCTGGAGCTTGATGGGGTTAGCAACTTCTCCCTGGTTTCACAGCCAATAATTTGTAAAAGCTGGAATTTGAACCAAGATTCCAGAGCCAAACTCTCTACCACTCTGCTAACCTGCTTTATCATGTGTTAAAATATAATGCATACTAAAGCTAATGTGACATTTTTAAATTATATAACATACCTTAGGGTCAAATAAAGTGAGCTTAGGCCCACTTCTGAACAGGAATTATTATTTATTGAGAAACCATACATTCTGGTTGGCCTGGGATACAACTGGTTTATGCCTATTGTCTGCACAACATATTAATAGACATGCTTTCACCCTCTAAAGTGTCCTGGTTTAGACAATAAATTATATAGTCATCTACTTTTACAAGAGGATAGCCAAGTACAGTGGCAGTAGACTGTAGGCACTCAAACTTTATTTTGTTGTTTAACAAATAAAGGAATGATGGTGAAGGTAAGAATTTATGCTCTGCCTATGACTTGGCAAGCTGTTTATGTTTAAGAAAAGTTGCCCACAGTAGTGTGTTTCTTTATCATGAGCTCTTCTCAAAACCTCAGTGTAAAAAACATCTAAATGTTTGAATATTCAGAATAGTAACGTCTTACAATTGGCGGGGAAAAGTTGCTTTAGTTACGACTGCCTCTTTTCATCAATGAAATGAAAGTTATTCACTAGCATTAAACTTTAAACATGGCTAATTTTATAAGCTTTTTGCCCCCTGACTATACTTACGCTGTTCTTAGAATTTCCCATGTGGGACAAGGGATTTAAATACGTGACTTCTTCCTGCACAGCGGTCAAAGAGACAACCCAGTAGAGATGGAAGTGTTTTCATTCACCTGTGGCCTTCTGTCCTGGATGATGTTCAGTGTTTTCATTATAGTGTGAGAAGTGATATGGTTTGGGTCTGTGTCCCCACCCAAATCTCATTTTGAATCATAATCCTCCATATTGGGGGTGGGGCCTGGTGGGAGACGGTTGGATCCTGGGGGCAGATTTCCTCCTTGGTGCTGTTCTTGTGATAGTGAGTGAGTTGTCATGAGATCTGGTCACTTAAAAGTGTGTAGTACCTTCCTCCTTCTCTCTCTGTCCTGCTCTGGCCATGTGAAATGCTGGCTCTCTCTTTGTCTTCCACCATGATTGTAAATTTCCTGAGGCCTCCCCAGAAGCCAAGCTGATCCAGCAGCATACTTCCTGTACAACCTGAAGAACCATGAGCCAATTAAACCTCTTTTCTTTATAAGTTACCCAGTCTCGGGTACTTCTTTAAGGCAGTGCAAGAATAGACTAGTACAGTAGAGATGGAAGTTTTTCATTCACCTGTGGCCTTCTGCCCTGGACCACACCTAACACTCCACTGTAGCGTGAGATGTGGCCAGGTCTCAGGATGTAAGCTTACCACCACAACTACAGAGATTTGCTGTTGCACAATTTCCAATCATTCCTCATAACTTATCTTGCAAGTTATTAGATCACTTATAAAAGGATCATGCAAAAGCACAGTGTATTTTTAAAAAATCTATAGGCTAGATTGAAGGTGAACTTGTAGCTGTATTTATTCATTTTACTGGTGTTACAAAAAAATGATGATGCACTTTTCCAGTTTTAACAGTGTCATTGATGCAAACATTTTTCCCCACATCACACTTCCTTCTCCAAAATTGTCTACATTTTTATTTGACTTACATTTTCTACCCTGTGACTACAATTACATTTATATTAAAAAGTAATAAAAAATTGTTCCCAATTGAAAAAATATACAGAAAGATATGTTTCTCTCGTCGCTTCTGATTAGCTCTAATCTGGTTCTCCAGAAGGAAAGGACATGACATTGAACACTGAATCTCTCTATTCAAAAAGGTGATCCTTAATAGTGCTGAGCAAAAAAAGTGATTCTTTTGATCTTGTATTTTAATCTTAAATTTTAATTTGCACCATAAAATTTTAATAACTGTCCTCTAGCTTTCAAAGCGACTAGAATTAAGTATTTTGCACACGCCGCATATTACATATGTAACGTCAAATTCTTTTGTATCTGCAAAAGCTTTGAAGACTGCTTATTAAATTAGTAATAACCACTAGTCAAGCGCTGTCAACCATTTTGTACATTCGTGAGACTTGGTCACACATCAAAAATAGATGTTGAACTTCTTTTGTTCACAAGCATAGTATAATGATATGACCACGATTAATAAACTCCGTGTTTCACATGGAAATGTAAATCATCATATCTCTTGCTTTTCCACGCTCTGTGAATTACAAATGAATAAAGATGCTGATCAATTGTTTATATTTTCCGGGGGGCTGTTGAATCAAGTACCAACACCACAAAAATAGAGCTAGTTCTGAACAACATGGCCCTATCCCTATTATCCTAAACTAAAGCAAAACTAATATTCCCAGATTGGGAAAATATCCATAGTCCCAACATATTTAGAGGTGGCATTTCACTCTTCTGTTTCGCTTTTTCATTTTATGTGAAGATTAGGATTTAAAATTAAAGAATACATCTTTAAGAAATTAGACCCCCGTATTCCTTGAATGCATGTGAGAGAAGATGAGGCTGAGTATGTATATTTACAATCCAATTTGAAAGCAAACACTAAAAGACATTAATGTTCAAAACAATTGGCAAACTTTTTTTTCCAAAAAAGCCTGCTTTGTTTATTAGTTCACAAGGAAAATACACGGAGCACTTTCTATATGTTATGCACTGCACTAGGAGCTGAGGACACATAAAATGTCAAAAAAACGAGGAGTTTTACCCAGTAATCCACTGTTTACTAGAGAAGACAGACATGTAATCAAATAGCCACGTGAAAGTATGACATGTGAAAGCATGGAGGAAGGGCAATAGGCTAGAAGAAAGGTGCTGGGGCTCTTGCTCAAGGAGGTAGGAAGCTCCAGTAAGGACCTGAAACATAAGGAGGAGCTCACCAGGCAGATAGTGGGGCCAAGACATTCCAAGCAGACCTCCAGCAAATAAAAAAACATGTAGAGCAAGGAATGAAAGGATAATTAAGGGAATTGAGTTATTCAGTATTGATAGAGGACAAGTGGTAGAAATAGAAGATGATGCTGGAGATGAATTCAAGATTCTACTGTGTGTGTGTGTGTGTGTGTGTGTGTGTACATGCACACACACATGAATATGGATAAGTTAGATATTAGTTCCTGAGAATTAAAATGGCTACCTTAACTATTTTGTGTATATTGAAAACATAACCACAGAAGGAAAAAGGGAATACAAGATTGCTGTTATATTCTCTTCCCACCCTCAATGCCTCAACACTCTTTCTTCCCAAGCCACATACAAGCAGATATGTTCTTGACCCAAATAAGGCATTCAGCAATCAAAATCCACTAGTGATCTGGCAAAATACAAATTATAATAGACTCAACTCTTTATTATCTTTATTAAGATTAATTATTATTAATTATTGATTGCCTGAAATACTTTATTGGGTTATAATTTATACATAGTAAAATTAGATCTTTTTAGTGTAAAGTTCTATGAGTCAGAAAAACACATATAGTTGTATAACTTCCAACACAATCAAACTATAGTACAGTCCCACCTCTCCCCCCAATTTTTTATGTCCCTTTGTAATCACTCTCTTCCCTACCTTTCCCTAACCTCTAGCCAATGACAACAACTGGCTCACTTTCTGTCTTCTAGGCTTGCATTTCCAGAATGTAATATAAATGCAATCACAGTTTGTCATCTTTTGAGTCTGTTTTCTTCCATTTAGCTTAATGCATGTGAGATTTATCAATATGTGCATGTATCAATACCTCATTGATTTGCATTGCTGAGTAGTATTCTATTGTATTGATGCATCACACAATTTATCAATTCACCAGTTTAAAGGCATGGTGTTATTACTAGATTTAGCTAATTATTCATAAAGCCATTATAAACATTATATAAAAGTTTGAAGGTGAACATAAGTTTTCATTTCTCTTATATAAGAATTTTGGAGGGAGATTGCTGGGCCATACAGTATGTTTTTAACTGTATAAGTAACTGACAAACTATTTTCCAAAGTGGCTATACCATTTTTCATTCTACCAGCAATATATGAGAATTCCGACTTTTCTGCATCCTCACCATCACTGGGTTTTATCAAATTTGATTAAGCCATTTTAGCAACCGCTTATCATGTTGTAGTCTTAGTTTGTATTTCCCTAATGACTAACGATGTTGAACATCTTTTTAGATCCTGTTTTCTATCCATATGATTTTTTTGGTGAAGCGTTTGTTAAAAACTTCTGCCCATATATTTAAATGGACTGTTTTCTATTATTGCACTTTGGAAGCCCTTCACATACTTCTAATACAAATTCATTATCAGATTTGTATTTTGCAATGATTTCTCTCAGCCCAAAGATTTTTGTTTTCTTAGTGTCTTTCACAGAGAGTTTTTAATTTTGATGAAGTCTAATTTATTATTTTTCTTTTATTAATTATTGTGTTTTGATATCATACCTAAGAAATATTTGCCTAAGCCAAGATCACAAAGATTTTCTTCTATTTTTCTTTAAAAGTTTTATAGCTTTAGGTTTTAAGTTTATGTCTAGAAACAATTTTGAGTTAATTGCATGTAAGATGCAAGGTGTGAGTCAGGCTTTTTTTTTTTTCTTGGCAGATAGATATCCTATTATTCCAGCATCATATTTTGAAAAGATACTTATTTCTCCATTCACCTTTAGCACTTTTGTCTAAAATTAATTGGCTATATAGATAGGACTGTTTTTGTACTCCTTGACATACTTTTTAAAAAATGAGACTAAGAAAATGATAGAACTCACTAGTACTTAAAATCTATGAAGCAAGCAACCTAAAATATACAAGGAGAATAAGAAGCACAAATAGATACTTGAGGAGATAGACAGAAAGACATTTGACAGAACACTGAGGTCTCTAAAATTATCAGATGCCTGAGATGATAACACAGAGCCATTTTTCTTTGCTAAGCTGGTATTTCCAAGCATCTGGGCCACCCCTCTTTATTAGAAATATCAGGTTAGATTCTTTTTCTGTGGAATCCCTGACTTAAATTGAAGCTGACACATTACCCAGAAAACCAGTGGACAGAAGGATTTGACCCATGGTGGCCAGATCTATTAGTAGCCAGCATGCACCTGAGTACCATAGGATGAATAAGGAATAAAGATGTGCACATCTCCATGCACAGATCTTGCAAGATGTTTTTTTTCCCCTCTCTCCTAACTGATTTTACACACACCTGTAGCACAGCCTCTCAAAGGGTGCTCAATTGAAAGGAAATTTTCAGATTTAAAGCCTCTGTTCTTAAGCAAGAGTTTTTGATAGTTTAACTGCCCATATCCAAATCCCCGGCAAACTTCTAACTGCACACTATATTATTTTGTGTGGTTAAGGACATAATTCATATAAAAGTCATTTCTCTCTTTCACAGGCTGTAATTCTCCTTTAATTAGATTGTAATTAAAACCAAATAAGGAAACATGCAGATGAATAACTTCATAAGTTTTTCTTTCTCCTGGAAAATGGTTATTTTTTTCTTTATTAATCAAGCCTAAAATAGATTCAGAAAATGATTTTGAGCATTTTTATAGTAAATCACTACCACGTGTGTGTGTGTGTGTGTCTTTTTCCCTAAAAGACTCTCACAGAAAGCATTTTAATTTTCCATGGGATTGCTATTTTGACCTCTGAGACCTTGCAAAGTAAAGTATTTATGATCTTGGGCTTTTTTATGGTATTGTTTCAGTATTTTTGTAACATTTGTATTTCTTGCTGATGTTTTTGGCATTAAAAATCACTCAAGCTGTGCTGAAATATAATGGTATTCACTGAGCCATACCATGGAAGGATAATTCAGTTCAGTGAGGTTATTCTAGCTCATCATGTACACAAAGGATTGAAAGAAATTGTAGAAGACTCTCCGCTCTCTTCATAGGCAGCAATGAGTCTTTTTTTCCCTCTCTAATAATTTGACATGGGAAAACCTTCACGTGAAAATAGAAATACCTGGTTTCGAGTCTTTGGAGCAAACCAAAATAACAACACAATGGCCCAAGGTATGAGCAAGCAAGGTACTGGTGAACAGTTACTCTAGATCACGAATTTCCTTTACCTGTGACCAGACAAAAATTATACCTCAACAAATAATGAGCTTTCATTATCAATTTCAACACATCCCTATGCAAGTGATATAGTGCTAAACTTCATTAGACTAGGGAAATATGCCATTACAGATACAAACCAGAGATGATTTATCTCCAGATATTTAAGTTGTCCCTGACTATGGATATCCTAATACCTGAGTGTGACTGCTACACTTGGCCATTTTCTTTTTTCTTTTTTTTTAATGTATGTATCAAGACTAGATCAATGCAGAGCCTTTCCATTTATTGTAATACTCAGCCTGAGATGTAAATTTTAATAGCATTCAATATTATTTAAGCTTTTGTATATTTTCTCTTTTGGTTCACTGACCATTCATGTTTGGCCTTGATTATACCACATAAACACCTAAGGGATGAAGTACAAAAGCAGACTGGTCAAAGAACTAATATTTACATATCTGATTCATTTGTGTGTACATATATCCAATACACATATATGTTTTCAACTATACTGACCAAATATGTTTTGAAATACAAATGATTGAGACCTTAAATTTAGTGTACCCATCTGATATAAGCTAATACTAAAAATGAAAAACCGACCTTTCAGTTTTACTCCCTATAGATAAGTAAAAGTAAATATTGTTGTAATATTTAAATGTGTAGAACCCTTAAAAACACATGGGCTCTGGAATCAGACAAACCTATATTAAAATGAGCCACTTCTGTCTCGCTGCTGAACGACTTTGGACATGTTTCTTAGTATATAAAGCTCAATTTTATCATCTGTAAAATAGGTATAGTAATCATTCTGATTCCAGTTGAGCTGCTACAGCACAGAATATAAAATAATATTGACTAAAACAAAATAGATGTTTATTTCTCAAATACCACTTTGAGCATAACATTCTAATACAACAGCTCTACGGTACCAGAATGTTGCTCTGTCATTCTCAACATGTAACTTCTTTTTTTTTTTTTTTTTTTGAGACAGAGTCTGGCTTTGTCGCCCAGGCTGGAGTGCAGTGGCCTGATCTCAGCTCACTGCAAGCTCCGCCTCCCGGGTTTACGCCATTCTCCTGCCTCAGCCTCCCGAGTAGCTGGAACTACAGGCACCCGCCACCTCGCCTGGCTAGTTTTTTGTATTTTTTAGTAGAGACGGGGTTTCACCGGATTAGCCAGGATGGTCTCGATCTCCTGACCTCGTGATCCGCCCGTCTCGGCCTCCCAAAGTGCTGGGATTACAGGCTTGAGCCACCGCGCCCGGCCTCAACATGTAACTTCTATATTTTAGTCAAAAACCGCTGTCATTATTATGTACATATACCAACTAGTGGGAAAATGAATAAAGGAAGAGAAGATAAGGTACATTATAAAAATGATCACCATTTATCACTCTTCCTTGTATCTATGGCCCTTCACAGTGTGACTTTACAGCAACTCCCATAAATAGTTTACTTTCCCAGCCCTTGCCATATAATTACTTTAGTTAGGAGAATGCAGCAAAAGTGAGGAGCTCTGAATCTAGACCTCCAGAGCCTTTGTACCCCTCCTCTTGCTCTCGTGGCATCTTGACAGCCATTGTGTAAATAAGTCCAGGTTAGTTCTCTACATTAAATGACAAACCCTCATTGTCCCAGCCGATGGCCACTTTCCAGCCAATCTCATAGCTGATCACAGATGCAGATGTGTATTAGTCTGTTCTCACACTACTAATAAAGACATACCTAAGACTGGGTAATTTACAAAGGAAACAGGTTTAATTGACTCAGAGTTCAGCATGGCTGGGGTGGCCTCAAGAAATTTACTATCATGAAAAAGGGGAAGCAAACATATCCTTCTTCACATGGCGGCAACAAGAAGTACAGAGTGAAGAGAGGGGAAAGCCCCTAATAAAACCATCAATCATGTGAGAACTCACTTAGTATCACGAGAACAGCAAGGAGGTAACCAACCCCATGATTCAACTACCAACCATGGGCTCCCTCCCATAACATATGGGGATTATGAGAACTATCATTCAAGATGAGATTTGGGTGGGGACACAGTCAAACCATATGATTCTGCCTCTGGCCCCTCCCAAGTCTCATGTCCTCACACTTCAAAACACAGTCATGCCTTCCCAAAAGTCCTCCAAAGTCTTAACTCATTCCAGCATTAATTCAAAATTCCAAGTCCAAAGTCTTATCTGAGACAAGGCAAGTTCCTTTCACCTATGCGCCTGTAAAATCAAAAGCAAGTTAGTTGCTTCCTAGATACAAAGTGGGTACAGGTGTTGGGTAAATACAACCATTCCAAATGGGAGAAATTGGCCAAAACTAAAGGGCTATAGTCCCCATGCAAGTCTGAAATCCAGCAGGGCAATCAAATCTTAAAGCTCCAAAATGATCTCCTGTGGCTCCATGTCTCACATCTATGATAATACATAAGGCAGGTTCCCACAGTCTTGGCCAGCTCCACCCCTGTGGCTTTGTAGATACAGCCCCTCTCCTGGTTGCTTTCAAGGGTTGACATTGAGTGTCTGCCACTTTTCCAGGCACATTGTGTAAGCTGTCTGTGGATCTACCATTGTGGGGTCTGGAGGAGAGTAGCTGTCTTCTCACAGTTCCATTAGGCAGTGCCCCAGTGGGGACTGTGTGAGAGTACTGAGCCCACATTTCCCTTCCATACTGCCCTAGCAGAGCTTCTCCATGAGGGCTCTGCCCCTGCAGCAAACTTCTGCCTGGACATCCTGGTATTTCCATATTTCCTCTGAAATCTAGGCAGAGGTTTCCAAACCTCAATGCTTGACTTCTGTGCACTCACAGGTTCAACACCACGTGGGAGCTGCCAAGGCTTGGTGCTTGCACCCCTTGAAGTCACAGCCCAAGCTGTACCTTGGTTCCTTTTAGCCATGGCTGGAGTGACTGGGATGCAGGGGACACAGGAAGATGACCTGGACCTGGCCCAGGTAACCATTTTTCCCTCATAGGCCTCTCGGTCTGTGATGGGAGGGTCTGCCACAAAGGTCTCTGACATGCCCTGGAGACATTTTCCCCATGGTCCTGGCAATTAGCTTTTGGCTCCTTGTTACTTATGCAAATTTCTGCTGCCAGCTTGAATCTCTGCCCTGAAAAAGGGTTTTTCCTTTCTACTGCATCACCAGACTGCAAATTTTCCAAACTTTGATGCCCTGCTTCCTCTTGAATGCTTTGCTACTTAGAAATTTCTTCTGCCAGATACCCTAAATCATCTCTCCTAAGTTCAAAGTTTCACAGATCTCTAGGACAGGAGCAAAATGTTGTCCGTCTCTTTGCATAGCAAGAGTGACCTTTACTCCAGTTCCCAACAAGTCCCTCATCTTCATCTGAGACCACTTCAGCCTGGACTTTATCGTTTATATCACTATCAGCATTTTGGTCAAAGGTATTCAACAAGTCTCTAGGAATTTCCAAACTTTCCCACATCTTGCTGTCTTTTGAGCCCTCCAAGTCTCTAGGAAGTTCCAAACTTTTCCACATTTTCCTATCTTCTTCTGAGCCCTCCAAACTGTTCCCACCTCTGCTTGTAACTCAGTTCCAAAGTCACTTTCACATTTCAGGGTATCTTTGCAGCAGTGCCCAACTACCCGGTACCAATTTACTGTATTAGTTTGTGCTGCTGCCGCTAATAAAGATATACCCGAGATTGGGTAATTCATAAATGAAAGATGTTTAATTGACTCACAGTTCCACAGGGCTGGGGAGGCCTCCCCAGGAAACTTACAATCATGGCAGAAAGGGAAGCAAACACATCCTTCTTCACATCGTGGCAGCAAGGAGAAGTTCAGAGTGAAGAGGGGTAAAAGCCCCTGACGTAACTGTCAGATCTCATGAGAACTTATTCACTATCACAAGAATAGCATGGGGGTAATCACCCCCATGATTCATTACCTCCCACTGGCACCCTCCCAGGACATGTGGGCATTATGGGAACTACAATTCAAGATGACATTTGAGTAGGGACACAGTCAAACCATATCAATACATTTAGCTATTGCCAAAACAATCCATCAGCTGATCCCAGCCCAAGTTGCCAACATGCATAATTATGAGTGAAAAATAAATTGTTGTTGTAAACCACTACATTTTGGGGTGTTTTGTTAGGCAGAAAGTGATTAAAGGAGAAGGATCATTTTCCTTTTAAGGTTATAACCCAGTATCTGCACAGATCCCTCTCTAGTGTCAATGGTGAGAATTTAGTCATATGTCTATACGAGCTGCAAGGAATGTGGGGAAGGTAGTCTATTGCTGATTGGTGACATGTCCAGCTATAACTAGACACATTGCCCTATTAAAGGAAAAAGAGAGGAATCTATATGTGGGGGTATCTGGTGGTCTCTGCCACTTCTACCTACTTCGCTGGTTGTGAATATTAAATGTGAAATAAATTTAACGGTTTTGGCCCAATGACTGCAACCCAGAGAGGTCTCAATAAACATTTGCCATCATTGATATTTAGAATTAGAAATTAATGACATTTGTTTAAAGGGTCACAAATAATAGTCTAGAAGTTTTAAGTTCTCCATACCTAGTTTTGGTTTGCCCTTGATGTTCCAGCAACTCCTCCCATCTCCCAGACTCAAGTCAGGAACCACATTAGATGATCCACAGAGGGAACATCAAGAGTGACATTGAAACACTGTGTCTACTGATCTGATTCAGACAAAGCCTGGATGTCTATTAGAAAAGATTAGATATATGGCATAAAGCCAGGGGACAGGACTCAAGTAAGTCCTTTCAATTCTATCATCCGTCACTGTATAATAAATAGAGAATGTCACTGGGAAACTGTCAAAAACCAGAGTGGGAAGGGTTTATCTTTCTTTATTCTTATATTGCTACTAGGAGTTTTGTTAAATAAATATAAAAAAGGTAGAATGTAGTAAACTATCTTGGCCTTGAGAAGAGAGGGAATAAAACAGGTGTCCATTTTCTGCAGCCAGTTTATGTCCCTTTCCAATTTTAAAGCAAAAGAAATGAAATACAAGAGCAGAATGAGAGATGGGCTGTGGGAAACTGACAGAAAAGAAACCTAAAGGAAGGCTTATGAAAACAATTTGATAGATGTGAATAACCCCCCATAAAAGATGATCATCACTTACTAACCAGTTAGATGATCACCTGATGGTAACCACAGAATTAGTAAGCAGTCATTAAACAAGAATCAGTCATGCACAAATTTGCCTGTATTTTGAAATTTGATGTTTTGAGTTATATCCCCCAGACTACAGGATGGCTTCATGCCTGGTAAACAGTTATTACTGTTATAATCTGTGTGAATCATCTCCCTCTCCTTCCAGAGTTGCTGTCAATTCAGAATTTGCTATTACAAGTCAAATCCTGAAACGACCTGAAAAAGTATATCGAAGGTACCCTGGATGGAAGAAAGATCAAATCATCAATAAGTAAAGTGACACATGCACAAAAGAATGAGACAGCAGTGAGATGCAGGGCAGGTGTGGGCTACCCTGTGAGTGGCAGTATTTACAGAATACGTCCACTTGAGAGGCAAGAAAGGGTTCAAGGTCAACAACAACAAGAAAAACTGAAAGTCCTGAGAAAGAAGGTTTTGTCAGGGGCTGTATTCTTGTATGGCCTCAAAGCTGAGAGTGAAGTGTGCAAAGACGAGCCAGAGAGGACAAAGGACATTCCAAAGGACTTCAGAAATGGGAGAATCATTGTAGACTGGGATAATGGCACAGAGGAGGGAAGAAAGACTGATGGCCGCAAAACAGCACCTTTACATACACTTTTTCAATTCAAAGTGATTAAGAAGCAAACACCCATATTACCCATAGTAGTTATTTTAAAATATGGGGCATTGTTAAGATAATCCTATGGAAGGAATCCAATCAAAGATTAAAGTGTGATGTGCAAGAGATATGTCAACATTTCCAGGGAGTATACAAAGGTGTACTAGTTTCTTCTGAGGGTAATAGATACTACAGAAAAACAAAAAATATGAAAAGGGGTAAGTTAAATGTTGTTGAACAGATTTCTTCACTGTCAAGAGTATTCAGAGGAAATGTGCACTGTGAAACTCCAAAAGGGAGGTGTCAAATACATGCAAGTCTCTTCCTCCCTCATCACCCCTACTTTTCCTTTTGAGAGCAAAATGCTGCTTGCATTGGGATTTTTATCAGAGTGTTCAATTTATACCCCCCTTTTCCAAATTAGTAGACATGGCTGCTCCCTGAGGGTAGTATGTAGGTTAGTTTTAAAGGGCCTTTCTATAGGAAAGAAAGGGTTTCAGCAGGGCATGTATAGGACAGGCTTCTCTGGGGCTTGCATAGTGGCCTTATGTGTTTCTTCGTACATCTCATGTAGCATAATGAAATTTTAAATCCCCATCCTTGGGTGTGATCTTTAGCATTAAAATTAGGAAGGGGTAATTTCAAGTTGAACTGTGCAGACGGGACCCTGGAGCAGTCCCTAACCCGCTAAACCAGGAACTTGAGGTTAATGGCTTCTTGGGTCTTTTGTTACTGATGGGCTGGAAGTTGGGTAAGTTGGGAAGCTGGGTAAGAGGCTTGTTCTTTTTCCTTTAAACCACAGCAAAACAGGAAACCAGACAGTCTGCCTGTCTCAAAATGACCCAGTCTAGGCACATCAGGTTCTCCCTCTGAGGAATGTGCCACTTTTAGCAAACGGACACAGAGGTAAAAATTAGGGCCATGAAGCATCACTGCTTTATTCCTGCTAAGGGGTTCCCCTTCCTTCCCAGAGCCTAGGGGTTCAGGCTTCCGTCAGTGCTCTGAGCTACCCCATATCCTTCCACAGAATTCCATTCAGGCTTGGTAGCCAGAGTTCCTTTGCTTATAATCAAATCACTCTTGAGGACAGCAGCTTGCAACACTTCGTAAATACATTTGAGTATGGATTTGTTTTGTTTTGTTTTGTTTTGGCAAAATAACCCACTGAATGGGTTATCTGCAGAACACACGCTGCTCTAGGTAATAATAGAGGTCTTTTGTAACATACTAAGGGGACATAAAACTGTCCTGGATGCTTATATTTGCTCATTGAAAATCACCAACTAAGGATCGATAATGCCTCCCTCTCTATGTGTTTATGCCCTAGAGAGGGTTGATATGGCCTCGCTAGTCATGGTGAAGCCACCACACAAAGGCACTGTATTGGCACTAAGACCATCGAGGGTCACATGACTCCTACTCTGGGGCAAAATGTAATGTCCTCAGTGAAGCATAGAATGTATCAGGGTGTCATATTTCAAACTGACTGCAAAAGGGAACCTTGAGCTTACCAGAAGGCAAGAGCTTCCTGGAGAGCGATGAGGCTGGTTTACAGAGCAATCTCCCTCACTCTAGAAGTGATACAGGAGAGGGGGCAGGAAGTGCTGGGTGGAGAAGGGTGGGGGTCCCTGGTGAGGGCTCCACTCTCAGGTGGTCTGTGCCCACGGACCTAAATGAAGACAAGCATTTCTGTTTCTGTGCCCAAAATGTTGCATTTTGGCCCACCACGCCCCCTATCCTGTGCCCATAAAAACTCGGGAACGTAGCAGGCACACACACGGGCAGCTGGACATTGAGAGGAGCAGAAGAACACACCAGCAGACACCGGCAGGCCAGTGATGGCAGAACAACATGGATGTCAAGGGGAATTCAGCCAGGGGCAGTTGGAGGAGAGTTTGGCCGCTGGGGAGGACCAAATCCAGGGGAAGACCACCTTCTCACTCCATCCCTCTTCTGGCCCCCCATCCATCTCACTGGGAGCTACCTTCACCACTCAATAAAATCTTGCACTCATCCTCCAAGCCCACGTGTGACCCGATTTTTGCAGTACACAAGGGCAAGAACCCAGGATACAGAAAGCCCTCTGTCCTTGTAGTAAGGAAGAGGGTCTAATTGAGCTGATTAACACAAGCCACCTCTAGACACTGCCATGGGGTTGGAGCCCAAAAACGCTCCCCACAACCTGCTCATCTGCATATTGCCCCTAGGGCGTTGAGCACCAGGGCACTGTCACTGCACTCCCTGCGAGGGAGATAAGGGAACTCTCCCGTTTCAGCAGGGTGTGGAGGGATGGGGGAAGGAGCCCTCATAAGTCTCCTCCCAAAGCCTAGCAATGGAGTGTGATGTTTGTATGTATATTTTTGGAGAGAAAAATAGCTTTTAAAGTATGTTCATTTAAGAAAAGTAAAATACTCTAATATAGAGGCAAAACAAAGGAATATCCTTTTATAGGAAATGGGGGCTGGGGGGCAAGTGAAAAGAAGGAATAAAAAGATGCTAAAAGCACATACCTATATCATGTTAACTCTATCTTTGTGTTTCCACACAATTTCTGCAATGACAGCTACAGGAATAGCAACAGCAGTAATATTCACAATAGTAATAGCAAATATTAATACTGTGATTTGGGTCATATTCTATTTACATTATAAACCATTATCCCCAATTACATAGATGACCAAACTGAGGCATGAAAGTAGATTAACTGTACATAGCCTGCCTCTTTAACAAATTAACTTCCCCACAGCTAATGATCTTACCCTAACCTGTCGTCTTCTCTACCACACAAAAACATGCAAACATGATACAACTTATAGTGATCAAAGCGATACAAGAAAATTGTATATAGGCATATATGTATGTATACACTCATATACATATCCACACATATTCAAAAGGCTGCATGAAGAAGAATGAATAATAGAAAGAATGAACAGTAAATGGAGTGAGGCCCTAAAGGGGCAAGAAATGAGGAATAAAGACAGACTTACAGAACGCTTGGGAATACATCTTTCTCTTAGCCTGGAGGACAGTAAAAAGACAGAAAATAAATGTTTTGTGGTAGGTATTGGTAATTCATGCCTAAAAGCTTTTCTTGGAGAGATATAATGCAAGGCAATGTGGAAAAAAACAAAAAGGATGTTTTTAATCTGTTTACTTTTTTTAAGTCTATTGGCCTGGATTAGCACTTTTGTTTTTTTCTAAAAACCCATCCATTATCTATGTAGGATATGCATATTTGTCCATGGTAGAAGGTAAATTGATGTTTATGGAGCAAATCAATTGTGTGTGTTTGCACTCTAACTAACAGCTCTTTCCAGCTTTCACAGGAATATTTTTATAAACTTTACAATTTCATTATGAACGTTCTGTTTGTTCAGACTGTGTGAAGATTTCCAATGCATCTGTTCTACTTTTATTCTAAAGTTCTGAAGACTGTTTCAAAATTATAAATCATTTGGGTCCCAAATTTAGATGACTCCAGAATCTGGGCAAATAGCACAAGTGAATGAAGCAATCTGCATGTAAAAAAATATATATATATACATATATATAGCTAATTTGGTGTGCCTCTTGTGCCCATTTTTCATAAAGGAATGGGTACAGCATATAATTTAAGGAAAATTACAGCAAAAGTGCCATGATAATGACAAACCATCATTGGTCCTAGTCTCAGAGAAATAATAAGGAGTGGGTAGGTATTACCATGAATTGGCAAATTTATGAGCATCTAAAGCTGGTAGCTGCAACCCAGGCTTACCCATTGTTGCCACATATGAAATGTGATTCCAAAATTGTCAAATGTCCTGAATATTTAAGCAAAATGTGGTAGATGACGAAAATGACCCTCCCCACTCTTTGTGTATCTAAGCAATGTAATTATGCAGTAACTTCATATTTACTTTTGCATGAAAAAAAGCTAATCCAGGACAGCAGACTCAATAAACAGATAGATTATAGAGCGTTGTTACCCACTGTTAGCACTGTAATAGATAACTGATACAGAAATTCAGATAAGAACCTAGGAAAGTGAAATCTAATTTTTAAAAATTAGCAGCTAATTTTTTTTTAATAGCTGCTCAAACACAACCATTTCTATGGATCTGATCCTGACCACAGGCCAGTATTTTGCATTCTCCATTCTAATCCCTTCATTTTACAATTAAGAAAAGACATTCAAAGAGATAATATATATTTCCCAAAGCCAAGTAATTGGACCTCAGGGGTGTCGATTCATCTAATTTGGTCACATTTTAAAAAACAACTTAGTGTCCTCATTTGAGTGCATGGATATTTCCAAATCACTTGGGCCTTCCCTCTCCATTCTTTCTATTACTTTGTTTTTGTCCAGAGGCTAGGATCACATGAAGAAAATATTGCATTCTTCTCTATCAGCCTCATCTGAGCCCTGTCAGCTGCCATTTTTTGAGCAGGACATCTGAATTCTCCTTTCCCAGCAAAGGTAATACTTCTAAAAATGTGCTTGAGGCTACAAACTTGGTATATAATTTTGGCATTAAACTCATACCTCCTCCCTCCACAAAACACATGAATAAATGATGCTTCTACTTTAAAATGGAATGACTTTTATACCATGCTGACTAAGGAAAAAATCCCATGAAATCTGAATAATGTTGGTCTTGGCCAAATAAAAACAGTAGCAATCTAGGATAAAAGCAGACAGGCAAATTCTAATAGGGCATCTGTCCATTCATTTAGAAAAACATAGCTTCTCTTTCACAGAGCTACTGAAGGAGAACCCATATTGAAAGTTGTGATTATTGTTTTAGCTGAGATTCATAAAGAGACTGAACAGATGCACACTTTATTAGATCTAATCTAAATACCTGCTACTTATATTTTGTGCTGGGAGATATTTATGTTATCAATTCAAGTTTATACTAACCATCAGGAAGAATATTCCCTGTAGCTCTGCTGACTCAAAATAATGACTTGTAAGGGCGCTCTAATGACAGAACAAGGGGCAATTATAGACACAGCATGAGCCCTGGAATAACTGTGTGATGTATTTTGTGCACTTGATTGACCTCATGTTCAAGTTCATTTGTGCCTCACTATTGTAGATAAGGCCTATGCCTCAGGGTATATGCCTTGTTAATTTCAATATAAGACAGAATGGATTAGATCAGATGGCTCAAACAAAAAAACAAAACTGCACCAGAGCTTGGCAGAAAAGTGATGACACATTGGGGTCTACCAGAAGGAACCATCAAATATCTTTCAGGGAAGAATGAGAAGTTAGAATAATCAATATGGACTGTTAATTCATTTCAACTCTTGGGATAACTAAAACAATGTACATTTCCTTATGTCTTTACATGATTATGGTGACTTCTTGGGGAGGACTTGGAATTTATCGTAAAATAAGAGAGGGATAGGAAAATGAAAAGAGAACAAGAACTTACTATAAAATAAAGTTACTGTGAGCTATCCATAGATTGCATTGCTTTAGAGTAAAAGCATTCGGCAGTCTCTTCTGTGCATGTCACTTTGAAATACATAGCTGTTGTGCTATAATTCACTGAATGAGGAAAAGGGAGAAAGATTTTTCTGATGAGTTGTTTATAATCCCAATTTTATACACGCCTACTTAAAGGTGGGGGAGGTGGATAAAACAAGGGGACTGTAGGAGTGAAATTATTGTTTGTTTATTTTCATCCATGTTAGTGTTTACCAAAAAGGAACAAAATCTTTTGTTTTGTTGTGTACAAAATTATAGAGGGAGTTCAAGCACGTAACAATATTGCAGACTGCCTTGAAAATAACGTGGAATAACTGGTACTTATGCAATTCCTCAGAAATATAGCTTTGATTCTAAATTGGCTGAAAAGAGGTGTTCCAAAATAGTAATTGCATCAGTCTGGGCAGTTTGCTAATAGTACCATCTAGTCAACTCTGCCTGCATTTCCAAATTGGTTGTTAGAAAAACCTACAACAGTCTTGGTAAAAACTTGCAATCAATGTTTTCTAAATGATACTGGAAACCACACCTTTGGTCTCCTATTGTGATCCGTGCAATCTTTGAGAAAGGGCATAATTAATATGTAATATTGAATGAAGAAACTTCTTACCCAAAATATACAAATGAAGAACCAACCTAGCAAAGTATGGAGGCAAACAATGCCAAGTGATTAAAAACTGGAATATGGGAATCTATTCTGTGTTTATCTGGCCTGAAAAATTTAGGCTGGAAATGGGTCATAACTGAAGCTATATGAACGTAAGAGCTATTATAGGAACAGACAAGATTCTGATGTTTTCTACATCCATTTTTGCTTCAGATAGTAGAGGAAGAGTAGTATATATATGCTCAAACACTCATTGTTTTTTAAAAAATTGATTTGCAATAAGCTGAATTTTTAAAAAATTTAATCAACATGTTAGATAAAATAACTGATTTTAAGCAGTATGTAGAAAAATAATCATATATGGATTTTCAGATTTCTGTGAGAAAATAGATTTCTGATGGAAAGTTCTTGCTTTAGCGAAGATGTTTCCTGTCCACTAAAGCAATATGCTTGGTGTTAAAAAAAAAAAAAAAAAAAAAAAAAGTATATGATTTGGACTTTTTTTTTATTTTTTTAAGTAGAGATGGGGTTTCACCATGTTGGCCAGGCTGGTGTCAAACTCCTGACCTCAGGTGATCCGCGTACCTTGGCTTCCCAAAGTACTGTGATTACAGATGTGAGCTACCAGGCCCGGCTTCAATTTGGACATATTTTGACTAGAAAGTATCTATTCATCTTTTGTGTAGTAAAGTAATTTTCCTCTGGAAGACACCTACCAACTTTCATTTCACTTATTTGGTGATGCTCATGACTCAATCCCTGGCATATGATGTAGGTTTGGCCAATCAGGCCTTCTCATTTTTCCTGGCTATAGTAATTTCAAACAGAGTATTTGATACAGTTAAGAGCCAACGGAGAGTCCCACCCTGAAAATTTCCTGCAATTACTGAGAAAAGCACTGGGTTCGAACCTGGAAGCATTTGGCCTAGAGCTATTGGCAGCCTTGCCAACATTAAACAGGGCCTGAGAATGACTCCATCAAAACAGAAGACAGCCCCACAAGATAAAGTAAAAGTAAATTCTGATGCATTTATTTAGTTATTAAATTATTCACTCAACAAATATTTATTAAAACATTTATTAGGGACCAGGACATGTGTAGTGAGGACAAGAGTAATATAAATTTTTAAATAATTTCAGAGTGATAGGAGAATGTAAAACTAATAAGGCAAAACATACTAAGAAGGACTAGGTAGGTGTTCTATATAGTCAAAAGCATGGGGCAGCAAACTACATCAGATGGACCAAATGTCGTTTGTACATTTTGAAAGCATTATTACAAGGGAGAGAGGAGGTAGACCATGCCACAGATACCGTATGTGGCTATCAATGCCTAAAATTCTTACTATCTGTCCCTTTATAGAAAAAATTTGCTGTTCTACCAAATAGTTGTCAAGAATTTTTTCTGTTCCTCTACAAGCATGTCACTTATCTCATCAAAAAGTAGAGTTTATTTCACCACTGACTGTATCTTGGCTGGGCTTGTAAACATTTTTGGCCAACAGAATGATGTAGAAGTAACATTCTAAGATTTCTAAGCCTAGATATTAAGAGGCATTGTAGCTTTTACTTTTACTCTTGCAAACCAGACCCCATGTAAGGAAGTCTAGTCTATTATTCTAGAGAGAGAGAGTGAAAGATGTGAGACCATGTGGAGAGAAAAGCCACAGTACTAAGGCCCTAGACACATGAATGGAGCTATATTTGGTCCTCTAGCCTAAGTCAAGGCTCTTCTGCCAATAGTTCCCATGTGAAGCAGAGATAAACCATTCCTACTAAACCCCACCGAGAATTCCTGACTCACAGAATAATAAGCAATAAAATGATGGCTGCCTTAAGCAACTACATTCGGGTATGCTTTTTTTTGCAGTAACAGATAAGTAAAACAGAAGTTGGTACCAGAATTAGAGTTGGCTGTGACAGAAACCTGAAAGACAAAGCATCATCTCTGGGCTTGGGTAGCAGGCAGAGGCTTGATGGAAGGTGAGGAACCTTTAAGGGAAGTTTGGAAAGCATTGAACAAAATCCTATAAAAGACTGGAGAAAGGATGATTTGTGTTACATAGTGGTGGTACATTTAACAACATTTGTGAATCTGGATAAGATTTTTAAGCATAAGATTAAACGTGCCAATTGATTTCTTATAGCTGTGTATGATTAATTATAGGAGGGAAATAGAGACTAAAGAAAAAGTGTTGCTTTTTCAAGCATAATTTAGAGAAAAATAGAGAGGACCCAGGATAATTTTGCCAGTGAGAAAAATGTTCTGAAAGTAAGAAATGGCCTCCAAGCAAAGATCAAATCAAGAATATGTCCATAAAATTCTTGGTTAAGAATTCAGAGAATTTAAAGTGATGGGTGTTATACCTTTGACTGAGTTAAGACACATCTAAGAATCTTAAGACAATGCCTCACAGCAATCTGATATTCCCAAAGTAGAGAGATATTTGCCTCAATATTTATATATATCTGAAAAGATTCAGATATCTGAAAAGTTCCAGATATCTGAAAACCTCATAAATATTTTAAGAGAGCAACAGTGACAGAAGCACTGCCAGCTTGGATTAAATGAAATTGAGACAGTGGAAAATAAAGAGAGGCCTCTGAGCCCCAGGTTTCTGTGAGTAGGAAGCAGGGAGAGGAAGCAGCTAAACTGCAAACTCAGGAATTTTCAGTGCATGCAACCCTGAGTGAGGGAAAACAGTGGACTAGTGGACCCCTATCAAGGAGTAGAAGAATCAGGCCCTAATGAATAAACATTTTATTGAATAGGTGAAGTAGATGATATGTCGAGAAGGATTTCAGAATTGCTACAGACCAGGAACTACGATGGGCCTTCCTTCTCCCATTGCTGACTGACAGTGTCTATTGCAGTTAGCCTGTCCTTGTCTCACCGCTGTATGTTGGTGTGGGAAAAGGATAACCCAACTTTTAATTCTGAAATCTCAAGACCAAGAGAAACTAAATTCAAATGGGCTTATCCTCTCCAGAGCAGATGTGCATCACAAAACCCTGAATTTTAAACCTGATGCTATACTGAAAAAGTCTAATACCCAGCATCTGTAAGAAACTTAAATTAAAAAAAAAAAAAACCCTCTTAAAAAGTAGGCAAAGGACATGGACAAACACTTTTCAAAAGAAGATATATATGCAACCAAGAAGCATATTTAAAACAGCTCAACATCACTGATCATTAGGGAAATACAAATCAAAACCACAAGATACCATCTCATGCCAGTCAGAATGGCTATTACTAAAATGTCAAAAAATAACAGATCTGGTGAGGTTGTGGAGAAAAAGGAACACTTACATACTGTTGGTGTGAATGTAAATTAGTTCGACTATTGTGGAAAGCAATGCGGTGATTCCTCAAAAAGATAAAAACAGAACTACCATTTGATCCAGCAATCCCATTACTGGGTGTGTACCCAAAGGAATATAACTCATTCTATCTAAAGACACATGCACATGTATGTTCACTGCAGCACTATTCACCATAGCAAAGACATGGAATCAAACTAAATGCCCATCAGAGGTAGACCGGAAAAAAATAATGTGGTATATATACACCATGGAATATTATGCAGTCATAAGAAAAAAACAAAATCATGTCCTTTGCAGGAACCGGATGGAATTGGAGAGCATCATCCTTAGCAAACTAATGCAGCAATGGAAAACTAATGCAGGAATAGAAAACTATATATGGCATGTTCTCACTTATGAGTGGAAGGTAAATGGTGAGAATGCATGAACATGAAGAATGGGAAAACAGACACTGAGGCCTACCTGAGTTTGGAAGGCAGGAGAAGGAAGAGGATAAGGGAAAATAACTAATGGATACCAGGCCTAATACCTGGGTGACAAAATAATCTGCACAATAAGCCCCCATGATGCAAGTTTACCAACCTAACAAACCTGTACATGTACTCCTGAGTTTAAATTAAAAGTCTAAAAAAATACCCTGTTGCTATAATTGGACAATATTTGAGGGTCTTCAGGGAGTGAATATATTTTGCACATGGGAACAAATGTGAAAGGACATAGCCAGAAGGTGGACTGAAGAAGATTATCTGCAAAAATGGCCACCAACAATCATTGAACACACATATCACAACTCCCACCAAGAGAGGGAGTCTATTTTCCCACCACTTGAATCTATGGTGGTCTTGTGACTTGTTTTGAACAATAGAATAAGGTAGAAATGATGATGTGGTTTGGCTGTGACCCCACCCAAATCTCATCTTGAACTGAAGCTCCCATAATTCCCACTTGTCATGGGAGGGACCTGGTGGGAGGTAATTGAATCACAGCAGCAGGTCTGTCCCATGCTGTTCTTGTGATAGTGAATAAGTCTCACATGATCTGATGATTTTTAAAAGGGGAGTTCCTCTACACAAACTCTCTTGCTTACCGCCACGTAAGACATGCCTTTGCTTCTCCTTTGCCTTCTACTATGATTGTGAGGCCTCCCCAGCCATGCTGAACTGTGAGTCCATTAACCCGCTTTCCTTTATAAATTACTCAGTCTCAGGTATGTCTGTCTTTATTAGCAGCGTGAGAACAGACTAATACAAATGCCATTCTGAGATTTCCAAACCTAGGCCTTTACAGGCCTAGAGCTTTAGCTCTTAGAAGGCAGCTACCATACAGAAAAGTGCAGACTATCCTGCTGGAGAGATAGTACACAAGGAAAGAGAAGATCCACAGGATGAGAGATTGTGTGAGGAGAGAAGCCAAGTGGAGAAGAACTGAGGTGCCACACTGAAAGGTCAACACCAAGGCATATTGGGGCCTCCAGCACTAGTCGATCCACTCAGCCAACACCACACAGAGTAGAGGCAAGCAGCCCACTGAATCTTTCCTGAATTCCTGACACACAGAATCATAAACAATAAGTCCCTGTTTTAAGCCACTAAGCTTTTGGTGGTTTGTTATAAAGCAAGAGATAAAAGACAGGTGTCTATTTTATATAGAGTAGCCAAAGAAGCTCTGTCACAGTCAGTGCAGGCTGCTATAACAAAACACAATGGACTGGGTGGCTTAAAGAGCAAACATTTATATCTCATGTTTCTGGAGGCTGGGAAATCCAAGAACAAGGTGCCAACAGGTTCAGCTCCTGGTGAAGGTTCACTTCCTGATTCACAGATGGCAGTCATCTCACTGGGTGCTCACATGGCCTTTCCTTGATGCTTGTACGTGGAAAAAGAAAGATCTCTCTCCCTCTTTCTCTCTTATAAGGACACTAATCTAGTTATAAAGATCCCCCCTTAAGATATAATCTAAATTTAATAACCTCCCAAAAGCTTTACCTCCAAATATCATCACTTTGGGGGGTTAGGGCTTTAGCATACGAATTTTGGGGGAATACAAGCATTGAACTCATAACAAGTACTATCTAAGGAAGTGACATCTGAACAGAGATTATAATGCTTATGAGGAAACTATGTTCAAACCGAACATTCCAGGCAAACAAACATTGCTGTGAGGCTTAATTGACATAATGTATTCTAGAAACTTTGAGAAGTTTACTGAAGCTGAACTGGCATGGATCAGACGAGGAATGGAAAGACATGACGTCAGTGAATAGAAGGAATTCAGGCACTGTAGGAACTTTTAGTCTAAAGAAAAGGAATTTTAATTTTATTCTAAGAGTGTGTTCCTGAATCAAGCTTACTACTTTAGAATGTTTAAGTTTTATAAAACAATAAATTCTGTTTGTCTCTCTTTTGCTTGCATCTGAAAAATCCCTATCTAACTAAACAATCAGATGCACTAAGATAATTAATTGAAAGGAAATAATATTTTAACACCTTATCTTGAATTTTTAGAATAATATTACTTTAATATAAGGGTAAAGGTCAAGATAATATTTATCCAGATATCCAAGTCCTGCACAAAAATGGGATCCCCTGAAAGGTAGAATACACTAGTGGTTTCCAGTGTATTTAGGTTTGGTAGATTATCTACAAACACACAAACATACTACATATATGTATATATGTATACAATATGTATATATACACATATCATACATATATGTATATATGTATTGTATATTTATAATTATATGTATTATATATTATATAATTATAAAAATATATATATAATTATATATAATACATATATACATATGTAATACTTATAGACACATACACACATATACATATATAGTGTGTGTGTGATTTCATAGTTTATTTTAATGGAAGATTTAAGAACTATCTGTATCATATTAGTTTCCTATTTCTGTTGTAACAAATTGCCACACACTTGGTGGCTTGAAACAAAAAATTTATTCTCTCATAGCTCTGGAAGCCAAAAGTCCAAAATCACAGTGTCAGCTAGGCAGCGTACTCCCTCCAGAGATTTCAGCAAGACAAATTTTCTTGCCTCTTCCAGATTCTGGTGGCCTCAGGCATTCCTTGTGGCTTTTATTACTCCAATCTCTACCCCCATCCAAATTGCTTTCCCTTATTTTATGGCCCTTATACGAATATTTGTCGTTGGATTTAGGACCCAACCAATTAATACATGATAATTTCATCTCAAGATCCTTAACTTAATTATATCCATAATAACCTTTTCCCAAACAAGGTCACATTCACAGGTTACCAGGGATTAGAACTTGGATACATTTTTTAGCTGGGTGGAGGCAGGTTAGCATTCAACTCCCTACAATACTAAAAGCCTGTTTTTAAATCAAAGGAAAGAAGTAAAACGTTGTGAAATGGCTAAAGCACCATTTCAAGGAACCAAGTTTGAAAGTCAATACATTAATTTCAAAAGCATATGTTACTTTATTTTATTTTTATTGTTCAGATTTCACAGAATAATAAACATTTCACAGAATAATAAACATTAAAAAGGACAAATAGAAGAAATCAGCTTATATTTTTATGTATTGCATATCCACAGCACTAGCCTATTTAAGACATTTGAAACCATTGAAAAACTGATTTTGAGACTCCCAATACTTCATATAGCAACCTCCATCTCCATACATAAAAAATTTCTTATTTTCATCTTGCTTTCACTGGAGCCATCCTTACTCCATTTACAATGTGAATTACAATTAGATTGCTGCCCTACGTGTCTGAAGGTGACTCAGTAGAGAACAGAAGAGGGAATCACTGTGATAGAGATGAGCTTGGTGATATCCATCAAACAAACAAAAAGAGCATCCTGTGAATCTTTTTCATGATTCATTAAGTTAAACGTCCAAATTAAAAATAATGATAGAAAAAGCAGAGATTAAAAATAACACTGAGAAGAAGTATTATATGATTATGTGATTTAAATCCATATTTAATGGCAATTTTCATTTCTGACTACAAGTGTAAATAATGGGTCTATACTCTGAAAGTGTATTTACACTCTGCAAGTGTAAATAATGAGTCTATACCCTGAAAACCTGTTTACACATCCCTTATGTTGAAAAATTTGTAATTCTCATGTCTAAGAATATCTTTTTGGTCAGAATGATTTTTGTTTCAAGTGACAGAAAATATTACTCAAATTGGATTTAGAAAAACAGGAATAAGTAAAACAAAAACAAAAGCAAACACAACTACTACAAAATCCAGCTTAGTCCATTTTATGCTGCTATAACAGAATACCACAGACATGTAATTTATAAAGAACATAAACTTATTTTCTCACAGTTCTGGAGGCCGGGAAGTCCAAGATGAGATCACTGGCAAGCAAAAACCTGGTCTCTTTTCTTCCAAAATGGTGCCTATGCTGTGTTCTCCAGAGGAAAGAATCTCTATATCCTCACATGGCAGAAGAGCAGAAGAAAGAGAATTCACTCCTGCAAACCTTTTTGATAGAAGCATGAATCTATTCACCAGGGCTCTGCAGCAGTAATTCCCATTAGGCCCCACCTAGTATTTGGCCCCACTTCTTATTAGGCCCCACCACCCAACACTGCTGCATTTATGACTAAGTATTCTTTTCTTTTTCTTTTTTTCTTTTTCTTTTTTTTTTTTTTTTTTGTTTTTTAGATGAAGTCTCACTCAGTCATCCAGGCTGGAGTGCAGTGGGGTGATCTTAGCTCACTGCATCCTCTGCCTCCTGCCTGAGCCTCCTGAGTAGCTGGGACTACAGGCACATGCCACCACGCCCAGCTAATTTTTGTATTTTGGTAGAGCCAGGGTTTTGCCATGTTGACCAGGCTGGTCTTGAACACCTGACCTCATGTGATCCACCTTTCTCGGCCTCCGAAAGTGCTGGGATTATAAGCATGAGCCACTGTGCCGAGCTGAGTGACTACATTTTCAATAGATGAATCTTTGAGGGAACAAATACATTCAAACCATAGCAACAATCTTAGTAACTTATTTAATGAGAGTCTAGAATTTCAACTATGGATGGATCCAGATTCTAAATGAGTTTCTCTCCATAACTTAAATCATTTTTCCTATGCATCGGCTTTTTCCTTGAATAAAGTTCTGCCTAAAGTGTTCTCCTGCAAGTTGGGTTACATTCTTTTGGGTTCAAATAGAGTAAAAAAGTAAATGTTTTTCTCTTAAACACCCCAGTAAAAGTCACAACATTACTTTGATTGGATCATGTGCCTAATCCTGAACCAACCATTGCAGGTGGAAAGATATAATGCTCTCATTGGCCAAGACTAACATATGCCCAGCCCTGAAAACCTGAGTAAAGTCAACCCAATATCAGTAGAAATTTAGGTTGTCTATTTGCATTTTTATTATAGACATGTCTACAAGGAATATTCTTATGTATGTCATTGCACTATTTTCTGATTATTTCAATATAATAAATTCTTAGAAGTGGTATTGCCGTGTCAATGTGTACACACATATTCTAAACTTTCCTAAAATTGTATAAAATTGCCTCCTATAGAGTAACATCAATTTGTATTTCAATTAGTAATATATGAATTTACCTTTACATGGTCTCATTATATGCAGGTATTATTATTATTATTATTGTTAACCTTTTTTATGTTGAAAGACAAAATAACTTAATTCATGTTTACATATTCTTGTTGAAACTTCTTAAGGTTGCAAACATTAAAACACTTTAGTCATAAGTACTTGAAATATCTCCCACATAACCACAATACCATAATCATACCCACAAAATTCCAACTTTGATAAAACTAATATTTCAACTATCTAATAAAGTCCATAGTCATTTTTTCCAATTGACTTCAAATGTGCTCTTCCCTGGGTTTTATAACCAGGAGAAACTTTAGTCATCGGGCTAAAGTGTCACAGGATATTCTGTCACAGGAAGGACAGTAACAGAGCCTATGCTGTTCTGACCAGTTTCTCTTTATCTCAGGATGTTGTATTCCCAGCACATTCTATAATTATTATTGAGAACTACAAGGGATAATACAAGAAGAGCTGGGCTGGCCAAGGCCACCCCAGGACTTGTCTTGTAATTGGCTTCTTTCTCTTAGCACGATGTCCTCCAGGTTCAACTATGTTGTCAGAAACAGTTCTTTAAGGCTGCATGATACACCATATTTTGTTTATCTCTTCATCCATTACTGGGCATTTAGGTTGCTTCCATGTCTTGGCTGCTACTGTCAATATTGTTGCAGTGAACATGAAAATGCATGTATCTTTTTGACATCCTGATTTAGGTTCCTTCCTTTGGATATATACATACAAGTGGAATTGCTGGACCATATGGTAATTCTATTTTTAATTTTTAGAAACCTCTAAACTATTTTCCATACTTACGGTACTAATTCACATTCCCACAAACAGTGTGAAAGGGTTTCCTTTTCTCCACATTCTTGACAACACCTGTTAGCTTTTGTAATTTTTGATAATTGTCATTCTAATGGGTGTGAGGTGATATTTCATTGTGGTTTTTTCATTTCCTTGGCAGTTAAGTTGTGCACTTTTGGCCATTTGTATGTCTTTTGTTAAGATATGCTAATTAAGTTCTTTTGTCCATTTTTAAAATTGTGTTGTTTGCCTTTTTGTTAATTTGAATATTAACACATTATCAGACGTATAGATTGCAAACATTTTCTCCCATTTTATAAGTTGTCTCCTCACTCCATTGTTTTCTTTGCTGTTCAAAAAATTTTCAGTTTGATTCAATCCCAGTTGTCAATTTTTGCTGTTTTTCCTCATGCCTTTGGATAATTTATAAGAAATCTTGGCTGGGAGCGGTGGCTCACACCTGTAATCCCAGCACTTTGGGAGGCTGAGGCGGGCAGATCACAAGGTCAGGAGATCAAGACCATCCTGGCTAACACGGCAAAACCCCGTCTCTACTAAAAATACAAAAAATTAGCCGGGCGTGGTGGTGCGCGCCTGTAGTCCCAGCTACTTGGAGGCTGAGGCAGGAGAATGGCGTGAACCCGGGAGGCGGGGCTTGCAGTGAGCCAAGATCACGCCACTGTACTCCAGCTTGGGTGACAAAATGAGACTCTGTCTCAAAAAAAAATAAGAAAAGAAATCTTATTGCCCAGACCAATGTCAATAAACTTTCCCCCTCTGTTTCCTTCTATTAGTTTTACAGTTTTAGGATATATGTTTAAGACTTTAATCCATTTTTAGTTGATATTTGTATATGACATGAGAAAAGAGTATAATTTCATTTTTCTGCAGGTAGATACCCAGTTTTACCAGCACCATATTTCAAAGAGACTAAATTTTTTACATTGTGTGGTCTTGGCATGCTTGCAATGATCTTGTAAATTTACATGTGTTGGCTTATTTCTAGACTTTGTGTTCTGTTCCATTGGTCTATATGTTTGTTTTTAGTCTGTTGCCATGACATTTTGATTACTATAGCTTTGTAATATATTTAAAATCAGATAGTGTGAAACTAACTTTTTCTCTTTCAAAATTGTTTTGATGATTCAGAGTTCCTTGAGAGTCCACATGAATTTTAGGATAGTGTTTTTTCTATTTCTGTTAAAAATGTGATTGGAATTTTGATAGGAATTGCATTTAATCTATAGATTTGAGTACTATGAATATTTTAATAATATTAAATTCCACAATCCATGAACATAGGCTATCTTCCCATTTATTCGTATCTTCTCCAATTTTTTTAAATAACGATTTTGTAATTGCCAGTGTATGGACCTCTCATCTTTTTGGTTAAATTTATTCCTAAGTATGCATTTTTTTCTATTCTATTGTAAATGGCATTGTTTTCTTGATTTCTTTTTTGTAGAGCTCGATGTTAATTTTTGTGTGATAATTTTTTATTCTACTATTTTACTGAATTAGTTGAATATGCCTATTTCTGATAGAAGAGTGCTGAGGTCTCCAAGCATAATTGTGGATTTATTTATTTATTTCTTCTTCTTGCCTATCTATCAGTTTTTGCCTCACATACTTTGACACTCTGTTTTTACACACACACCTGTTAAGAATTGTTATACAGTTTCGGAGAAGTGGTTCCTTATTATTTTGTAATGCCCCTCTTTGTTAGCCCTGATAACTTTTCTTGCTTGCTCTTTTCTTGCTCTGAACTCTGCTCTTTCAGAAATTAACATAGCTACTTCTGCTTTCTTTTGGTTATTGTTAGCAACGCATCTCTTTCTCCATCCATTTACTCTTAATCTAAATGAATTTTTTTTTTTTTTTTTTTTTTTTTTTTTTTTTGGAGACTTAGTTTTGCTCTTGTTGCCCAGGCTGGAGTGCAATGGTGTGATCTCAGCTCACTGCAACCTCCACCTCTTGGGTTCAAGCAATTCTCCTGCCTCAGCCTTCCTGAGTAGCTGGGATTACAGGCATGTGCCACCACACCCAGCTACTTTTGTTTTTTGGTAGAGACATTTCTCCATGTTGGTCAGGTTGGTCTCGAATTCCTGACCTCAGATGATCTGCCCGCCTCAGCCTCCCAAAGTGCTGAGATTACAGACATGAGTCACCGCGCCCAGCCTATCTATATGATTCTTTATATTTCAAATGAGTTTCTGGTAGACAATTTATAGTTAGCTCTTGTTTTTATCTGATGATTCCGGCTTTTAATGGGTGTATTTGGGCCATTGACATTTAAAGTAATTGTTAAAACAGTTGGATTAACACCTACCATTCTTGTTACCATTTTTTATTCATTGCTCTTGTTCTTTCTTTCTATTTTTGTTTTTTATTCTCTCCCTACCTTTTGTGGTTTTAATGGAGCATTGTACATATTTTTATTCTCTCTCCTTTCTTAGCATATTATACTTCTTTCTTTAATACATTTTTTTGTGGTCGGCCTAGGGTGTGCAATATTACAGAATTGATTAGCAACAAATCGAAGTTCAATTTCAAATAACACTATGCCACTTCAAGGGTAGAATGAGTACCTTAAAATTACAAAATAATTATAATCTCTTCCTTTCATCTCTTATATCACTGCTGTAATGCATTTCACTTATATGTCAACACATGTAAATAAGCAGCATGTGTGTGTATAATCAAATACATTGTTACTATATTATTTTGAATGAACAATTATCTGTTACATCACTTAAGAAAAATAAGTTTATTTTATCTTCACTATTCCTTTCTTGATTTTCTTCCATTCTATATGTAGATCCTAGCTTTTACATATATTACTTTCCTTCTCCCTAATAAACTTCTATTAATAATTCTCACAAGGCAGATTTATGGGCAACAAGCTCCCTCAATTTTTATTCATCTGATAAAGTCCTTATTTCATTTTCACTTCTGAAAAATAACTTTTCTGGGTATAGATTTCAGGACAGTGGATTTTTTCTTTCAACATTTAAAATATTGCCCTCCACTCTCTTCTTGCTTACATAGTTTCTAAGGAGAAATCAGATGTAATTCTTATCTTTGCTCCTCTATGGGTAAGGTGTCCCCAATCACCAAACTCTGGCTTCCTTCAACAGTTTTTCTTTCTCTTTGATTTTTTTCAGTTTGAATACTATAGGCCTTGGTATCTTTTTTTGGCAATTCTCCTGTTCAGTGTTGTCTGAGTTTTCTGGATTGATGTCAAATATTAATTTAGGGGAATTTTCAGTCATTATTGCTGTATATATGTCTTGTTTCTTTGTCTCTTTCTTCTCCTTATGATATTCCCCTTATGCATGTGTTACATCTTTTGTAGTTCTCCTACAGTGTTTGGGATATTCTATTCTCTTGTTTGTTTGTTTGCTTGCTTGCTTCTTTAGTTTTAGAAATTGGTATTTAAATATCCTCAGGCTCTGTAACTTTTTTTTTTCTTTCTTTTTTTTTTTTTTTTTTTTGGAGACAGAGTTTTGTTCTCATCACCCAGGCTGGAGTGTAACGGCATAATCTCAGCTCACTGCAACATCCACCTCCTGGGTTCAACCAATTCTCCTGCCTCAGCCTCCCAAAATAGCTGGGATTACAGATGCTCACCACCATGACAAGCTATTTTTTTGGTATTTTTAGTTGAGATGGGGTTTCACCATGTTGGCCAGGCTGGTCTTGAACTCCTGACCTCAGGAGATCCACCCACCTCAGTCTCCCAAAGTGCTGGGATTACAGGCATGAGCCACCATGCCCAGCCAGACTCTGTCATTCTTTCCTCAGTCATGTCTAGTCTAATAATGAGTTAAACAAAGGCATTCTTCATTTCTCTTACAGTGAAGCATTTCTTATTCTTTCTTAGAAGTTTTACTTTTCTGTTTATATTCCCCATCTGTTCTTACCTTCTCTCTACTTTATCTGTTAGAGCCCTTAGCATATAAATCACACTATTTTAAATTTACAGACAGTAAACTCCAATATCCCTGCTACACCTGAGTCTGGTTGTAATTCGGTCTCTTCAAACTGTGTTTTTTTTCTTTTGGTATATCTTACGATTTTTTCTTGATAGTCAAACATGATGCACTGGGTAAAAGGAATTGCAGTAAGTAGGCCTTTAGTAATGTGAATGTAATCTTTTTATTATTGGAGTGACTTGCCTCAATGTTTATGACTGCTGACTGATTAGGGTGGTGGTTGCTGAATTTTGTGGTGGCTGTGGCAATTTCTTGAATGAAGGCAACAAAGAAGTTTGTGATATTGATCGATTCTTTTTCACAGAAAAAAATTCTCTGTAGCATGTGCTCTTATTTGATAGCATTTTACCCTCAGTAGAACTTTTTTCAAAACTATAGTCAATCCTCTCAAACTGTGCTGCTGTTTTATCAACTGAGTTTGTGTAACAGTATGAATTCTTTCTTGTCATTTTAACAATGTTCACAGCATCTTCACCAGGAGTATTTTCTATCTCAAAAAAATCACTTGTTTTCCTCATTCATAAGAAGCAACTCCTCATCTGTTTTACCACGAGATTGCAGCAATCAGTCACATCTTTGGGCTCCACTTCTAATTCTCTAGTTCTCTTGCTCCTTCCACTACATCTGCAGTGACTTCCCCTATTGAAGTTTTGAACCCCTCAAAGCATCCCTGGAGACTGGAATCAGCTTCTTCCAAACTCCTATTAATGTTGATATTTTGACCTCCTCCCATGAATCATGAATGTTCTTAATGGCATTTAGAATGGGAAATTCTTTCCAGAAGGTTTTCAATTTGCTTTGCCCAGATCTATCAGAAGAATCACTATCACAGCTATAGTCCTATTAAATGTATTTCTTTAATAGGACTTGAAAATCAGAATTACTCTTTTATCCCTGGGCTATAAAACAGATGGTGTTAGCAGCATAAAAACAACATTAAACTCTTTGTATATCTTCATCAGAGCTCTTGGGTAACTGGGTGCATTGTCAATGAACAGTAATATTTTGAAAGGAATCTTTTTTCTGAAAAGCAGGTCTCAGCAGTGGGTTTAAATTATTCAGCAAACCATGCTATAAACAGACGCACTATCATCCAGGCTTCGTTGTAGAGCACAGGCAGAGTAGATTTAGCATAATTCCTAAGGGCCCTAGGATTTTCAGAATGGTAAATGAGCATTGGCTTCAACTTAAAGTCACCAGCTCCATTAGCCCCAAACAAGACTTAACCTGTCCTTTTAAGCTTTGAAGTCAAGTATTAACTTTTCTTCTCTAACTACAGAAGTCCCAGATGGCATCTTCTTCCAATATAAGGTTGTTTCATCACATTGAAAATCTATTGTTTAGTGTAGCCATCTTCATCAATGATCTTAGCTAAGTCTTCTGGGTAACTGGCTGCAGCTTCTCCATCAGCACTTGTAGCCATATTTTGCATTTTTAGGTTATGAAAAACTTCCTCACCTCTCTTGTCTTCATAGAATTGAAGAGTTATCTTCTCTGAATTAGGCTTTGACTTAAGGTAATGTTGTGGCTGATTTAATCTTTTATCCAGACCATAAAATTTTCTCTATCAGCTATCAGGCTGTTTTGCTTTCTTATTGTTCACGTGTACACTAGAGTACAACTTTTTACTGCCTTTAATAACTTTTCCTTTGTGTTCACAGTTTGGCTATTTGGTGCAAGAGATCTAGCTTCCAGCCTGTCTCAGCTTTCAACATCCCTTCTTCACCAAGCTTAATCATTTCTAGCATTTGATTTATATGAAAGATGTGAAACTCTTCCTTTTATTTGAACACTTAGAAGTCACTGTAGGGTTATTAATTGACCTAATTTTTATATTCTGTGTCTCAGAGAATAGAGAGCCCTGAGGAGAGGGAGAGAGCTGATGAACAGCTGATCTGTACAGCAGTCAGAACACACACAACATTTATCAATTAAGTTCATTGTCATCTGAATGCAATTTGTTGCACCCCAAAACAATCACAATAGTAACACCAAAGGTCACTGATCACAGATATTCATAGCACATATAAAATAAGTTTGAAATATTGTAGTAATTGCCAACATGTGACACTGAGACACCAAAGTGAGCATATGCTGTTGGAATAATGGTGCTGAACAACTTGTTCACTGCAGTGTTGTCACCATCCCTCAGTTTTTTAAAAAATGTAACGTCTGCAAAGTTCATTAAATTGAAGTGCAGTAAAATGAGATATGTCTGTAACAGAAAATTTAGGCAAATGTTTGGATTATATTATGTACACATACTCAAATTAGTAAACCTTTTAGCTAGGTTTTTGCCTATGGCAACATGGACATAATGGCCATTCTTGTTCTGCTACTTTCTTTATCGTGGGTGTGCCTTTGCATATGACATCATTTTCTCATTTCTTCTATCACTAATGTTTGTGTTGTTGCAGGTCCAGGATTCGCTGGTATGCTATAAACTTATGACCTATCTCTGATGATAATCTAGTCTCTTACCCAAGGGGAGAAACTTTAAGAGTTGCCAACCCTTTATATGTCCTCTTCATATGGTCAGAGCCTATTCGATCTCAGCTACAGATTACAGAAAGCCCAAATCAAATGATTTTATGCCAGAAAGGAATTTATTAGCTCTTCTGAATGGAAAGATCAGAGCAGTAGAGCTCACTTCAGGTACAGATTGATGTTACAATGACACTCTTCTGACCTGGCTCTGCTCTCTTCTGTGTGCTAGCTTTGTTCTTAGACAGCTTTTCTTTTGCATTTCTATGATAAGTGAATCCAATCCAGATCTTCTCTTCTAAACTGTAAGCCCACAGGAAAGAATGAGAGATGCTTTCCAGAATTTTCAGAAAGGTTTCATTGTATCACTAGTTCTAAATGATTCTAATTAGGTAATGGACTCACTTCTGATTTAATCACTGTGCATAGCTAAGGCTCGGGCTATATGATGCACTAGTGAATAAAGAATGAAGTCAACTCTCCTGGAAAACCTTGGAAAGACAGCTGGTGATGGTGGGTGGCTCCTAGGAGAATTGAGATAGTTAGTAGAAGGTGGTCGAATAGACACCAGGCAGCCAAATCAACATGTTGTGTACTCTGGAAAACTGGAGCTAATTTGTGGTTATCTACATCATCTGGTCTTTGATGAACAACTCAAATGTATATTTAATTAGTTTGTAATATTTTTTCTTTTTCATCAGATATCGGGGGAACCCATCCCCAATATTTCAACATAGGTTCTTTGTATTTTCCCTAAGTGTCGGCCGGTCTGAGAAATAAAGAGAAAGAGTACAAAGATAGGAATTTTACAGCTGGGTCGCTGGGGGTGACATCACATATCAGTAGGTCCGTGATGCCCACTTGAGCCACAGATCAGCAAGTTTTTATTAAGGATTTCAAAAGGGGAGGGAGTGTATGAACAGGGAGTAGGTCACAATGATCACATGCTTTAAAGGGCAAAAAAGGAGAACAAGATCACATGCTTCTGAGGAAACAGGGCAAGGACAAAGCAAAGATCACAAGGCAAAGGGCAAAATTAGAATTACTGATGAGGGCCTGTGCAAGCTCCACCTCCCAGATTTACACCATTCTCCTGCCTCAGCCTCCCGAGTAGCTGGGACTACAGGCACCCGCCACCACGCCCGGCTAGTTTTTTGTATTTTTTAGTAGAGACAGGGTTTCACCGTGTTAGCCAGGATGGTCTCAATCTCCTGACCTCGTGATCCACCCGTCTCGACCTCTCAAAGTGCTGGGATTACAGGCTTGAGCCACTGAGCCTGGCCGATAAACATCTTAAACAACAGAAAACAGGGTTCGAGAGCAGATAACTGGTCTGACCTCAAATTACCAGGGCGGGGATTTTTCCCTATCCTAATAAGCCTGAGGATACTGCAGGAGACCAGGGTGTATTTCAGTCCTTAACCGCATAGGACAGACACTCCCAGAGTGGCCGTTTATAGACCTCCCCCCAGGAATGCAGTTCTTTTCCCAGAGTATTAAGTATCAATATTCCTTGCTAGGAAAAGAATTTAGTGATATCTCTCCTACTTGCACGTCTGTTCACAGGCTCTCTGCAAGAGGAAAAATATGGCTCTTTTTGCCCGACCCCGCAGGTAGTCAGACCTTATGGTTGTCTTCCCTTGTTCCCTGAAAATCACTGTTATTCTGTTCTTTTTCAAGGTGCACTGATTTCATATTGTCCAAACACACGTTTTACAGTCAGTTTGTACAATAGTGGTCCTGAGGTGATGTACATCCTCAGCTTATAAAGATAACAAGATTAAGAGATTAAAGTAAGAGTAATATTTGGGAATGGATAAATGTCCATGAAATCTTCACAATTTATGTTCAGAGATTGAAGAAAAGTCAGGCATAAGAAATTATAAGAGTATTATTAGGGAAATGATAAAAGTCCATGAAATCTTCACAATTTATGTTCCTATGTCACAGTTCCAGCCAGTCCCTCCGTTTTGGGTCCCTGACTTCCCAAAACAATCAGATCATATTTACATAATTAGAGTAACAGAATTTTAGTATTTATTCTGTACTTCATTTACTTTGGATGATTTTTCACCTTTAGTCAAAATGCTGTACTCATAGTATCACAATTAATTTCGTTACTATAGAGGAGACTTTGATACCATGAGCTGAAGATTATAACCACAGAGGAAAAGAGAATTGTAGAAACCAAAGAGAAAAAGAAAGAAAAGACTCTGTCTTCATGAAAATGCCCCTCCCATGTTCCCTTTGTAATGATTGATATTTTAAAAGTACATCTTAAATGTGGCTTGTGATTTATTGGTACCTTTGTAATAGATGATATTTTGAAAGTAAATGTTAAATGTGGCTTGTGATTTATTGGTACCATTGTTTTTAAACACACACATACACACACATACATGCACTTTTCTTCATTTTCCCCTAGCGTATGTACTGGATATTTAATAATTAATAATATTGTATAAATGATTAATTGCCATAAATTTCATTTGTATTACTATTATTTTGAATACAAGTTAATACATATGAAGTCAGTCTATGTGTACACAATTGTTTGTATTAAATAAATTACAAGATTGGTGAAATCAGAAGTAAATTTGACAGGACATGTAGTTCATAAGAAATAACTATTGTATAATAGGTGGTACTCACAGGCAAGAACTACAGATATATTCTAAAAGTCAATAATTCTGATAGAACAGGTAGGGAAAAATAATATGAATCAAAAACCTTCTCATATTTGATGTCACTTGCATAGTTATACATTACAAAAATGATGGACTATAATAGAATGAAGCCAAAAAAAAAAAAAACACATCTGACAAAGGAAGTTTTGCAGAGGGATCATTAGTGTTAAATAAATATTCAATATTCACTTTCTAAACATGAATTGTAAAGGCTCTGGGGGCCTGACTCTCACAGAAGTGTAGTTTTGAATTAACAGGATATACAGAGCTCAGTAAAAGTATTTTAGTTCTCAGTCCCTGGGGCCATATAAGGAAAAGAGGGAGATATACAGAGATGTCTGCAAGTATTGTTTCTCTTTTCATTCTACCCCAAGGAAAAAAAAATTGCCATGCATCTTGCTATAATCTGAATATTTATGCCCTTTCCCTGCCAGATGTATATGTTGAAATCTTCAAAACCAAGGTATTAGGAGGTAGGGCCCTTGGGAAGTGATTGAGTCATGGGGCACAGCCCTCATAAATGGGATTAGTGTCTTTATCAAAGAGGCCCAAGAGAGACCACTTGTCTGACTTCTACCATGTGAGGTTACAGCTAGATGATGGCTGCCTATGAAGAAGCAGGTCCTCACCAGATACTTAATCTGCTGGCACCAGATCTTGGACTTTTCAGCCCCCAGAGCTATAATACATTTCTGTGGCTTACAAGGCTCCAATCTATGGTATTCTTTTATAGCAGTTGAACAAAGACACATTCTCTGTAAGCCAATATACTATGTGCATTTTACACATTTACGAGTTTCCAATAAATGTTAGGTACAATTTCCAATGTGACTTAATGTTTGAGTCCACAGTACACTGTAATCTCCACTAAGATCTCAGAATGATTATCTCAAATAACCCTCATTAATAAAACATTAGGTTGACCAAAGACAAAGTAAAAAAGGAAGAGGTAGCTTTAGCTCTTGGGAGAAGTCCTCTTTAAATAACAAGAATAACAGTATGGTGTTATTTATTACCCATAAATAGGGTAATCATTTCAACTTTACAGATTTGCTTAGAACAAATACTAAATCTAAGCTTTGTGGAGAATTCTTTATTTACCTGAAATTACGTGAAAAAAAATTTATGTGTGTGTGTATTTGTATTATTTTATGTGAATACTACTATCATTACTCATATTATTATACTATTGTCTAAAAGTGCAATAAACTAGCATATCAAATCTTGCATATCCTTAGATTTGTGATATTTTAATGTATTTTATGTACATATGCAGCAATTCACCATGTAACCCTCTATTTCCAGTTCAGGAACAAAAATTCATCATTTTGCTCTAACTATAGTAGTTCCTCCTTATCTGTGGTTTTGCTTTCCATGGTGTCAGTTACCCACAGTCAACTGCAGTCCAAAAATGAAAAAAGTCAGAAATAAACAATTCATAAGTTATAAATTATACATCATTCTGCTTAGCATGTTAAAATCTTACACCATCCCACTTCATCTTCCCCAGGATGTGAATCATTCCTTTTTCCAGCATATGTGTGCTGTAGATGCTCTCTGACTCCATTAGTCACTTAGTAGTCCTCTTGTTCATCAGGTTGACTGTAATGGTATCACAGTGCTTGTGTTCAAGTAACCCTTATTTTCCTCAATAATGGCCCCCAAGTGCAAGAGTAGTAATGCTGGCATATTGTTATAGTTGTTCTATTTTATTATGAGTTATTGCTGTTAATCTCCTATTGTGCCAAACATATAAACTTTATCAAAGGTATGTCTGTATAGGGAAAAAAAAAACATACTATATACAGGGTTTGGCACTATAGTTTCAGGAATTCACTGGGGGTCTTGGAACATATATCCTGCTGATATGCAGGAGAACTATATGCTTTCAAAAATTTTCCCAAATCTCTGACTTTCTGAGTATCAGTTACAGAATTGGAGCACAGGATTTCCAGGAAGCATTTTGCTTTACCTCAACACCCAAGATATTATTTTCACTATGTCTAAAATATCTTATCCTGTTAGAAGGAGAAGGAAAAAAAGAAAACTTTTCCATTCCAATTTGATTTGCTTTAGTTTTGTTGCTGATGCCAAGCATAGTTAGAAGAGATGGAAGGTGACAGATAACAGAATAGTCGCTTCTGTGTGGCTTAGAGATGCAAAGCAAAGCATCTTTATTGATATCCTTTTTAAAGAGTTCACCGAGGTGCAGCTCACAGTTATCGAGTGGAATGGAAAACAGAAATCCCTTTGAAAATAAGAGAGAGAATTCAAGGTCAGTCTCCCCTAAGCCAGTAGTCCCTATACTCTCACCTTTTTGGAAATGGTAGATCATTTATCTGGGTTTGTTCACTGGATGCTGACGGTATCACACCTTATCACTCTCTAAAGGAAAACTTGGCTAGCATATTTAAAACAACAATTTATCTTCTCTTGTCCCATAAGCTAATTTGAACCCCAAAATATTTCACTGGGAAAAACATTTACAAGTTGCAATGCTTTTAAGAGATATTAAAACTTTCTTATATCTCTCATTCAAAGTTAAGTTATAGTGAGCATATTGTATCTTAGATGAGTTCACTGTGCCTACTACAATTATAAATTTTAGAAAATATTCACTGCATTCAGGACAAGAGGAGAATTATTGCATTGTTTCTATGTGAGTAGCAACATGTTCTTCTTGGTCATCTTTTCTCTATGTCTTTCATACTAGATTTCTCTAGAGAGAAAACACTTAGGATGAATTGCTGAGTCCATCATGTTACCACTGCACAAGATGCTTAAGCCAGAAGCACTCAAATTTCAGTTCCACCCAAGTTTCTAATTCAGTAGTGTTGATAAAAAGAGTCAAACTTGGTAAAATATTTGAAGAGATTTTTTTGAGCCAAATATGAGTGACCAATGGTCTGTGACACAGTCCTCAAGAGGCCTTGAGAACAGGTGCCTAAGCTGGTCAGGCCACAACCTGGTTTTATACATTTTACAGAAACATAAGACATCAATCAGTACACGCAAGGTGTACATTGGTTAAGTCTGAAAAGGCAGGATAAATGGAAAGGGCGGGGGCCTTCCAGGTCATAGACAGATTCAAAGATTTTCTGATTGGCAATTGGTTGAAAGAGTTATCAATAGGAGGAATTTGGGGTTACAATAAAGAGCTGTGGAGACCAACGCTTTCTCATGCAGATGAAGCCTTCAGGTAGCAGGTTCAGAGAGAATAGATTGTAAGTGTTTCTTATCAGACTTAAGGAGTCTGTCCTATCAAGAATTTCTAAAGGGAAAAGGATATATTTAGGCACGTTGGGAAGGGGGACCTTCCCAACATGGCCTGAACTGGTTTTTCAGGTTAACACTGGAATGCCCTTAGCCAAGAGGAGGGGTCCATTGAGATGGTTGAGGGGGTTAGTTGTTTTTTTTTTTTTTCTTTTTTTTTGGTTTACAGGTGGTTTGGGATGAGGGATGAGAACTTTTAACAATGTTTTATGTGATGCTGATGTTGCTGGTCTGGGAACCACACTATGAGAATCATTAGCCTAATCTATAGTTAATTTATTAGCCATAGAAAATTTATCGTCATAATCATCTATTATTTCATATATAATATCACAGATATCATAGATAATATATTAGAATTAGAAATTCATAAACCGTAGATAAATTGATTAGTCATCAGCATTAGGGTCTTAAATTATTGCTTCATTAGAAGTATGAGGGATATATAAAAACACCTGAACTGTAAATATGCAGAATAGAATAAAATAGATCAAAACTCTACCATATCTACAACAAAATCAATTCAGTGAAAATGATACTTTGATACCATTAAAATATGGGTGTGCTCCAAAAATGTAAGGTTATGTTTTCTTCCAGTAGGTACTTTAGAAACTGTGTTCAATTATGGAAAGATATATTATGTTTTCTTGCACACCTAAGTGTTATGGCCAAAAAAAATTGTAAGTGTTTTATTCATTTATAGTGGTAAGCATTTACTGGTGCTTTCCTACTGACAGCTAACGCAGTGATTTTCAATTGCTGTGCCAAGTTTAATTGATGTGTAAATTTCATATTTGCTTCATCAAATCTTGCTATAGGTGTAAATTTTACACTTCTTACAACGGAATATTCATATTGCCAGATAATTTTGAATGTTCCTATGACACTAGAAACCAAAGTACATTTTTCAAAGAATAAATAAGAAATAAAGTGTAACTTGAAGTCAGAGACAAATAAATAAATAAACAATAACAACAAAAAGAGCTCATGTTTACAGAAATACAGGAGGGTTTTGTTTCATTATTAAGCATGAAAGAGCTATAGGGGCAATAAATAGTTCTTCTCTAAAGTAAAACAACAAATAGCAACAAAGAAAACATTCCTAAGGATGTTTAAATTAAGAGTAAGAAAAAAGGAAGTGGTGAATATATCATCCACAGTTACAATTTAATGTTCTGCATCTTTTAATCCCTTCAAGCATGCCTCCCCACAGAAGCTAGTTATTATTTAAAATTGCCATAAGATTACAGACAGGATGAAAACTATAGACTTAGAGTTGAATTGCATGATTTATTTAAACAAAACAAGAAGGATAAAGCAGCTATCTCTTCATGTTAACGTGTATTGCTTATGAAAACTAAAGGTACTTAGACTCCACTTCCAAAGAATTGAATCTATGAATTTGGAAGTGACCTCAGGAATCTACATTTATAAATGATTACAGTAAGGACCAACTTGAAAAACTCAGGAAGAGAGGGTAATCGTTAGTAGGTTCTTCTCTATCTCGTCTTTCTTCCTCTACTGCAATAACTTTACCATGCATAAGGATTCACTCCAGATCATTAGCCTTATATTTAGCTACATTATCAAAAAGAAATGCAACATTCCATAAGATACTCCCTTTGTATATTCTGCCAAAGGAAGTGAGTACACATCAACTTCTTATTAAATAGTCTCCTTAAAAATAAGAAATTTAAAGACTTAAATAGGGCCAGGCACGGTGGCTCACAAATGTAATCCCAGCACTTTGGGAGGCTGAGTTGGGCAAATCACCTGAAGTCAGGAGTTCGAGACCGGTCTGCCAACATGGAGAAACCCCATTTCTACTAAAAATACAAAAATCAGCCAGACATGGTGGCGCATGCCTGAAATCCCAGCTATGTAGGAGGCTGTGAGAGGAAAATCACTTGAACCCAGCAGGCAGAGGTTGCCGTGAGCGGAGACCCTGCCACTGCACTCCAGCCTGGGATGACAGAGCCAGACTCCGTCCCAAACCAAAAAAAGACTTAAATAGTTAAAAATGGCTCTTTCTCTGCAAAATGCAAAGGTTTGCATAAGAATTTTATCGTTTATCGTTTTAGGATTGAAAATAACATGGTCCGTGAAACTCCTTTGTCCTGGGCAAACCATGGAAGTTGGTAACCCTACCCCAGTAGTTCTGTGATTTTCACAGTTTCTTTCTTTTTTTTTTTTTTTTGAGACGGAGTCTCGCTCTGTCGCCCAGGCTGGAGTGCAGTGGCCGGATCTCAGCTCACCGCAAGCTCCGCCTCCCGGGTTTACGCCATTCTCCTGCCTCAGCCTCCCGAATAGCTGGGACTACAGGCGCCCGCCACTGCGCCCGGCTAGTTTTTTGTTTTGTTTTGTTTTTTCGTATTTTTTAGTAGAGACGGGGTTTCACCATGTTAGCCAGGATGGTCTCGATTTCCTGACCTCATGATCCGCCCGTCTCGGCCTCCCAAAGTGCAGGGATTACAGGCTTGAGCCACCGCGCCCGGCCTTGTTCTGTGACTTTCATGTTTTATTCCCAGCTACCTATGAAAACAAACGTGCTAATAAACAAAGAAACTTCAATTGAGAGTTTTTTCTTCTTTTTCAATTGCACTCTTGTTCTTATTCTGCTGATGCCCTTCACATATTTTCAGAACAACAAAAGAAAAACAAAACATCAAATAGCTATCCAATCCATGAGTGACTTGAGGGCAAACCCGGCATTGTATTTACCTTTTCATCCCCAGTGTCTAGCCCAGTGTCTGACACTGTGAGAGGTATTCAGTAAGGAAAGAGGTTGGAGGACATTAAAATATTGCTTTCCATCTGTATCAAAGAAGTCATTTCCTTCTGTGAATATGCTCTGAACTGGTTCTCCTCACCCCTACCTACCCACAAATATGTTTTCATCAATCTTAAACTATGTTTCAGTTATATGCTCCCCCTTGCAAATTAGGTTTGCTCTTCCAAATGCATTTCATAAAATAGAAGCCCTCAAATTTATCTGTCAGAAGAATTGTTGAAGTGCTAGAGAGGAGGTCCATTATCTGTTTTGAAGTTTGCTTTAGGGAAATAAATAAATGCAGATATTTGTATAACCAAAGACTAGGACATTGTTCCCAACCCTTTTGATGTATAGCAACAAGGATGCCACTAAAGTCAGATTAAGTTCAAGCACATTTCTCCTGATTTCTATTGACATATGCCAGCCATTCCAAGGGTGGAAAAGCTTGTTTCCATGAGGGTGAAAACTATAATAACAAATACCATGCTCAGACACCAAAGTGAACACCCTCCCTCAAGCATCCTGGAGATTTTTTAGTGAAGAGGCTTAAGGAAGAAACTCTGCCCCTTGTTTGAAACACATATCACTAATAATCAGTAATTATTCAATAATCAGTAAATTCATTATCATCACTCCTTATCAATTCAAGTTATGAAGACTCCCAAATATACAGGAATGTGTGTGTGTGTGTGTGTGTGTGTGTGTGTGTGTGTGTGTACACATACCTGGGCTGGTGTGTTTTGGGCTATAAGACAGTATAACAGAACTTTGAAGGAGATACAGATTTCAGTCCTATACAAAGAACAAGTGACTTGGTAGCTGGCATTTCACACTGGTGTAGTTGATTTGAAAACTACATGTAAATTATTCTTTTCCCCAATTCTTAATCTTTGCCCTTTTACTAACCACACAAACTCCCTTACACATTTCAGTTATCCATTAATAATGACCAGATATCTCTAAAAAGCATTCTTTGAATCACAGCCTTTCAACACAGTCTTTCAATATTTCATCACTCCTGACTTCTCCACTCATATTTTCTCCTCATTTCTGCATGTAACATCCAATTCAAGGCCTTTTCTCTCCCTCCTACCCACATCTCATCATTCTGAAGCCTTTTCTTCAGCATTCTAGCTCCTCTCACTTTGACAAACAGATTGATGAAAGACAGGAGCACGTGGCTTCTACAAAGTTTTTTCACTTACGCAGTATAGGATGACATAGTCCAGTCAAATTCTTCCAAAGCTCAATAGGCACTGATAATATTTTTTTATTTGTTCCATCTCATACCCTGTCTCTACACCAACAAACAGCTGGCTTTGACAGTATGTTCCATTTTGATGACAATTCAGGCATACGATAGATCGGGCAAAGCTTTCACATGAGTGATTCAATTAGGACGAGGAGGAAACACATTGGTAATAAAATGATGGGTACATTTACTTGATTACAGCTGACACAATTATTTTAATGGTACTGCTTCCCACCATTAAGAGCTTTGTATTTGTTTTGGATTTGGGGGCAGGAGGAAGATTTTGTTTGTTTGTTTTGCTTTGCTTTTTTGCCTTAACACTTGTCATCCAAAAGGCCACCAGGATGGCTAAACAGTAGAAATGAGAGCTTTATTGGCAATATCAGTTTGCAAATCAGAGAAGAGAAAGTATTCCATGAGGACCAAAGGTACCCTCTCTTCCAAGGAAGGCCAGGTTGGGTTTTATGCCTCATAGAGGTGGTATCATACATATTAAGCAGGTTTGGGGGGAAAGCCATACATATTTATGACGGGAGCCGAGTGCATGGGGATTGGATGAACACGTATGTAACAGACATCCCATGTTCACTTTGGGGCAGGGTTTTAGCATTAAAATGAGGTGGAATTTTTCTTATATGAAAAGGTAAACTGTAGGACACAAAGATGGTTTGTGGGCAGCCTCTGTAAGCTGGCTGTCTCCAGTCTGCAGTCGTTCAAGAGAAAAGAATGTTTGCAAAGCCAGTTCTCTGTTCAAACATAGTAATGGTCTGAAATGTACATCAGCATTGATAGCTCCTATTGTTAGGGAGTTTAGCCATAAGAATTTAGAAATGTGCCACATCAGCCAGACCCTGAACCCTTGACCTGTAGGTCACTTGGTTTCCTTAACCTTAGAGCTCATCTTAGTTGATAAAGGGGTGTCTATTTTCATCTCTCAGATCATACACTCACTAATAAGTTTTGTGATTTCTTTGGAGACCAGCGCAACCCACCAGAATGGCTTCATGGAATATCGTTAAAGTGTATCTTGCAAAATATGCCATTTGACTCTTAGGCACTTCCAAGGCCAATAACAGTTTTGGTAAAAAAAGAAAATCATAACAATAAAAATAAAGTTTATATACACTCTGCAAAAGACACTGTAATAGCACACACTAGATATTTAGGGATAAGTCAATGATTTTTTATTGTTGGCAATATAAAATCATCACAGAGAAAGAAACAATCTTAGTTGCAACACATCTTATATAGACTATAGACTTGTGTGAGTCATCAATTTTTATAGATTTATGCATGAAAAGTTTTACAGTTTCATGAAGTCTGTTTTAAGAAAACAGAAAATAACAGGTCACGTGAGGAAATGACTGCCATGGACACAAGGAGACATAGAATTTGGGGTTCTGTATGTACACTCATCACCATTCACCCTTTGAGCCAGCTTACAATAAAGTTTACACACTCTTTGATTGAGATGGTAAGACACTCAAAAGATCCTTTGGGAAGCAGTGATTATTTTGTTAACTTAGTGCTACATTAAACTAAGTTTATTCATCTTGGCAAAAAAATATGGTGATCTCCCTGGGTATATTTTTGTCATCCGGGGAGGAAATTGTGGTGTATAAAGAAAAACTGACCTGGAAAAGGAGGTCAACATATCCCTGCAACACGTGTCTGCGGAGGAAATGCTAGAAGAACAAAAGGCAGAACAGGGGACCTAGTTGGAAGCAGAAGAGATGGAAGTTCAGGATCTCAAGGATTGAGAAGTCTCTCTTGCCCAAGCAGATGTTCTGGGTGATCATTAAGACTTGTTTTATTTTGCAGAAATGATGCTGCTTTGAAGAGCGAGGGCTTTTATTGAAATTCCAGTGACGTCTCTGTCACCATCTTGTTAGACTGGAGACCGCTGAATTTTGAAACGCTTTTTTAAGTTACTTATTCTCTTTCAAGCATAAAGCAATGGCAGAATTATGAAGGTTGGAAAGGGTAGAGATGGAAAGGCTTAAAGAGTGAGGTTATGAATTTGGGGTAGGGTTTTTGCCTTTAAAAAAAAGAACGAAATCACATAAGAAAGCAGTGGACCATCTCACTCTTGAATTTACAGCTTGTCATATTGTTTTCTTCAAATTAGATTTATAGAAGAATTTTTCATTTAGTTTTAAACAATGTTTAGATTTCAAAAGTGAGATAATATTCCTGAATGGGGTCTACACTCGTGGATGGGTAAAACTAACTCCAAATCATCAATCCTTGATTGTTTCATTGTCTGTCCCTATTTTGAGTTGCTAATGATATGTTAAGGGAAGATTTATCCTGTACGTACTTTGGAAGCTCATTTTTCCTCCATTTCTCCATTAGCAAGAATAATTTTTGGTTAAGTTTCAGTAGCTTATCCATACCACCGCCAATATTCAGAGACAAGATTAGGTACATTCACCACAATTTTTCTAGCATGAACTTCTGGGAGACATAATATTTTCCCATTTCAGCTGTTTGATCATATCTAACATTAATTTCATTGGGTGTTCTGAGTCATTTTAGAGATGAAGAAAGGAAGGAAGATGAATATTAGAAGTTTTTTTAGACTGCAAAGTTCATTATAGAATGACTATTTGCTTACATATATACAGGCATGGCCCATTCAAAGTCATATAAAACATGTGTGAATAAAAGGTATTATAGACTGGGCACAGTGGCTCACACCTGTAATCCAGCACTTTGGGAGGCTGAGGCCAGCAGATCATGAGGTCAAGAGATCAAGACCATCCTGGCCAACATGGTGAAACGCCATCTCTACTCAAAATCGAAAAATTAGCTGGGCGTGGTGGCACGGGTCTGTAGACCCAGCTACTCAAGAGGCTGAGGCAGGAGAATTGGTTGAACCTGGGAGGTAGAGGTTGCAGTGAGCTGAGATCACGCCACTGCACTCCAGCCTGGTGGCAGAGCGAGACTCCGTCTCAAAAAAAAAAAATTATTATAAAAATATTTTATATTACAAAAACAATTCTATATATTGTAATTTTTAAATGGTCTTTTTGGAGCATTTTTTAAAAGCCTTTATTTTATAATTCTCCTGTAATCTCTCTTTTATTAGGGAACATTAAACAAGAAGTCATGGGCCCTGATCTGGAGTAGAGCAGACCAAAGATTTACATGTAAAACAACTGAAGAACAAGAAAATCAAGTTCAAGTTTCTGTGTTAAAGAGTACAGAAGTACACACAATCCTATTCCATAATGACCCTCCACCTTGTCAAAGATATCATAGAAAATGATTTGGCTTGCCAGTCCAAGTAAGAGATACAGTACAGGCAAAGAACCCACAGGAGAGGGTACAAGCACGGTGTGCACATTTTAATGTATCATCTACAAAGGAGCAGAAGGCCTGGGGGAAGAAGCAGGAAGAAAGAAAGTTCAGAAGGAAAGAGACATGATGCCTATGTCTACACATCAAACTAAAAATTAAGATAAAACCTTTTTATAAATGTCTACTCAACTTTGAAGCATGGGTATCAGTTTGTAATTTTGTTTGTAGATTTTATATTTTTGCATAGAATTTACCATTTCCAATTGTGACTGTTTTCAATGTCCTCATTTAACTGAATCTATCCTGGGTATCCCCCAACCAAAAAGTATGGCATATGCTTTTTACTTTGCTTTAATTGTTTCAGTGACAGGTAAAATGATGCTCTAATTTCTAAGAAACTGAAAGAGTGAAGTTGTCCACTCTTGCTCCGATTCCATAGTCAAAAGCAGCTGGAGTTTAACAAGGTCCAGACAGTTCAGACCCAATCGAGGCAGGTTATTTTCCTTTTCCACCTCTGACTGTGAAAGACCTGGTGTCAGGTTATCATTTCCAGAAAACATCTACGCCAGCAAAACCTGCAGATACAGACTTTTTTCCCTTTCTGAATTGTTAGTTGGTCTCCCAGCACATTTTGAACGTAACCTTTTTAATCCCTGCATTTGCAATTAGAGATTAAAATTCCATTCCAAGAGCCATTCAGCAGATGGCATAGCATGAAGAAACTGCAGGTATTTTAAAATTGTATTTATACAGAACACCAGATGAATTTGCCAGTCTGTTTCTTCCTGAGCTTATACATTCTCTTGTGAAAATTGATTGTTTAAGATGTAGATTTCATGTTCTTGGATTTAGCATTTTTATAGGATTTTAAAGCATCAATTAATCCATCTCTTTTGTTCAGCACAGTTGATTTAAATATAGAAGTAAAATCTATATTTTAAAAAACTGCTCCTTAAGAAGATTAAGTCACCTGTGCAAGGGTCACCAAGGTAGGGTCAGAAAAGTCATATGATAATGGAACAGGGAGGCCACTGAACCGATGCATCTATTAAATGGAAACTCATCACATCTTAGGCAATTTAGAAAGTTTGATTCTTAATCAAGATTTTTCCTTTAGCTTTCTCCAAAAGACTTTTAAAATTCTTACAGCTTTTAAATTTTTATTGACATATAATAAATACAAAAAGCACACAAATCATACATGTATAGCTTGAGGAATGTTTTTAAAATGACCACAAAACTCCCTCCCAGATTGAAAAATAAAAAAGTTGCTGGTACCCCAGAAGCTCCCTCATGCTCTTTCCCATTTCCTCCCACAAGTGAAGCACTATTCCAATTCTAGCACCAAAGATTATTATACATCTTACTGAAATGTATGTAAGTAGACGCATACAGTATTTACTCTTTTGTGACTGCTTTATTCACACAACATTATGTTTGACATTCATCTATACTGCTGCATGTAGGGGTATTTTATTCATTGTCATTGTGATACATAAGTACATTTTATAAGTATGTCACAAGTTATTTATTTCACTGTTGATGTACGCTTGGGATCTTTGTCATTTAGGACCAGGTTCTCAGCCCCTGGGCTATGGACCGGTACCTGGACATACAACAGGTGAGTGACGGGCAAGTGAGCATTACCACCTGTGCTCAGCCTCCTGTAGTGGCAACAGATTCTCATAGGCATGCAAACCTTATTGTGAACTGTGCATGAGAGGGATCTAGGTTGCGTGCTCCTTATGAGAATCTAACTAACACATGATGATCTGAGGTGGAACAGATCCCAAAACCATCCTCCCAGCCCCCACTTCCCACCTCACCCCATCCATGGAAAAATTGTCTTCCACAAAACTGGTCCCTGGTGCCAAAAAGGCTGTAGACCACTGGGTTAGGAGATTACCAAGGGTGCTTTTATGATCATTTTTATGTATGTCTTGGTAAACATGTGTATACATTTCCTATAGGATTAGACCGAGTTGTGGAATAGCTGGGTGAGTTTTCCAAAATGGTTATACCTATTTACATACTTACCAGCAGTATATGAGGGTTCCAATTGCTCCACATTCTCTGCAGCACTGGGCAGTTTTAGCAATCTAGTGGGTATACAGTAGTTTTGTGTTACAATTTTGTACTTCCCTGGTGACTAACAAAGTTAAATGCACTTTCATATTTATTGGCCATTTGTGACATAGCCATTGAAGTCATTGGCCATTATTAAATTTATTCATCTTTTTGGTTTTTTTTTTTTTTTAAGAGCTCTCTCTACATAGCAGATGTAAATCTTTTGTGAGATATGCATATCGCAAATTATTTATAGACTGTGGTTTGTTTTTTCACTCGCGAGTCCTTAAGCAGCTCTTAATAATTTTAAAGAAATTCAGTTCATCAATAATTCCTTATTTTTCTGTATGGTTAGTATGTTCCATGTTTTCCTTAAGAATTTTTTCTTCTCTGAAGTTCGCAAAGTGAACTATGCTCTTTTCTAAAATCTTTATTATTTTGCCTTTCAAACTGAGTCCACCATCCACATTTTTATATGGTGCCAAAGAGGAATTAGAATTATTATTTTCCAGTTAGACTTCCTATTGATCTAGCACAGCTTATTGAAAAGAACTCTCAGCTTCAGTGCACTGCAGTGACATCTTTTTAATAACTCAATTGATCCTTTATGCATGGGTCTATTACTAGACCCTATTCTATTTGTCTATCCTTGTGTCAATAACACATGCCTTAATTACTGTAGTTTCACAAGTCTTAATATCTGATGGAATAAGTCCTCCAATTTTGTTCTTCGTATTCAGTAACTCTTTGGCTATTTTAGTCTTTTGCATTTCCATGTATACCTAAGAATCAATTATCAATTTCCACAAGAAAATATAACTTACTGATATTTTGACTGAAATTGCATTGCACTCCTAAATTATTGTGATGGAAATTGACATTTTTGCAATACTGTCTTTTATTCCATCAATATGGTATAACCCTCCATTTATTGAAGTCTTTAATTTCTCACAACAACATTTTGTTTTCTGTGTAACACACATCATTTGTTGTTTCTCTAGTTTTGCTATTAAATTGGATAATAAAATCATTGTCTTTTTAGGTTTTTCTTTCTTAATATACACATTTTAAGGCAATACATTTCCCTGTAATTATGACTGTAGCCACGCCCCACATGTTTGAGTAAATGGTATTTTTATGATTTAGTTTGAAATGTTTTCCAAATTTTGCTTTTATCTCTTTTTTGACCCATGAATTATTTAGAAGTGTAAGCTATATTATCAAAGATAGCTTTTTGTTATTGATCTTCCACTAATTTCACTCTGGAGGAGAGCACACTCTGTATGATTCCAATCTTTGGAACTTGTAAAGATTTGCTTTAGGAACCAACATATGGTCTATTGCACGTGCATTTGAAATACAGATGCTGATACAGATGTTGATACAGTGTTCTACATGTGTCAATAAGGTCACGTGAGTTGCTAAAATTTTCTATGTGTCTGCTAATTTTTTGTCTATTATATCATGTAAGAAAGGTTCATTAAAATCTTCAACTACAACTTGTAAAGTTAACTATTTTTTAATATTAGATTTATTAGGTTTGCTTTATTTACTTATGTTACTTTATATAAAAAGAATTGTTATATTTTTATAATAAATTTATCCATTTATCATTATGAAATGTCTGTGCACAGCCAGTCATATTCTTTTTCTCATAGTCTACTTTCCTGATGTTAGTATAACCATGCAAGCATTGTCAGATATAGTATTTACCTCTTCTATCTTATTTTTAATCCTCTCAGTATTCTGTTATTATTTTTATGCTATATCCCTTATAAAAAGTATATATTCAGGGTTTTTTTTACATCTAGACTAAGAATACTTGTTTTACTTGGGCTTTTTAGTTCATTTACATTTAATGTCACTATTAATATATTTTGGTTTATCTACTACCTTATTTTTTGTTTTCTAAAGGCCCCATCTGTTTTTTTATTCATTTTGCCTCCTCTCTTGTAGTCTTTTGAAGTAACCAACAATATTTAGTTTTATTTTCACTCACGATTTACTTGTTATACCTTATTTTATTATTTTTAAATGCTACCCTAAAGATTATACTACCATACTTGACTCTTAAATTCTACTATAAATGAGTACTTTTGCAACTACCAGGAAAATGCAAGGGTTTTAGAATACTGTAAATAAATTAACTCCTCTCCAAAATTTTGCATAATTCTAATTTATTTTAATTCATTATATTTATAATTTTAAGTGAATATACATTTAGGTTTACCCATATATTTACTTTCATTGTTCTTCATTACTTTCTAAATTTCATATTTTTATTAGGAATCATTTTCCTTCTGCCTGAAGAATACCTCTAAATTTTTCTTCTACTGTGAATCTCCTGACAGTGAGTTCCTTTTTAGTCCTGATACTGCTATTTTCTTCACGTTGAGTTTTTAAGGTTGTGTATTATTTCCTGTTATCACTTTAGAGACATATTTTAATATCTTCTGGCTTCCATCATTTGTACTGACTATCCATTCATCACTCTTGTTGTTACACCTCTGAAAGCAATGTGTTGTTATACCTCTTGTTGTTACACCTCTGAAAGCAATTTTTCTTAGCTATTTTGTAATATTCTCTTTATCTTTGGTTAGACAGACCATTATGAACATAGATCTCCAGTTAGGGACTCTGGGAAACGTGTGAAGCTTTGCTAAAATGTATTGCGTCTGGTCCTGCTGTCTCTCAGCATCCACCTGACTAATTAACTCACTATCACAATCTAACCTACAGAGTATGCTGTGTAAGTCCGAGTCTCCTCCCAGATTCTGTAACCTCATAGGCTGTTGTGCACACATAACCATATAATGCATTTAAAGTGCTTAGCAGGGTATCTGTTACAGAATAAAGCCCTAAGTAAACTCTTGTTAGGACTATGATGAAGGTGATAGTGTTGATTATGAAATGAGCAGATACACAGATGCTGGAAGCATTCTATTTTGGTGGATTATCAATAAGACAGCAGCAGGGGGATGCTTCCTTTACTCTTCTAAAATGTACTACCGGCTTGAAAGAATAGGGATTTTAATCAATCATGGAGCATCTTGCTTCTCCTCATTTTGTGAGATTTTAAAGTAAGGTCATTAAAGACAACGTGGTGGTCCAAGATTACATCAAGAAACACTTTTTTCCCTTTATCTTTAAAATATAAATGGAAGGATAGTGATAAATATTAAATTGGAGCTCCTGAATCTCTGACATTCCAAATGTAGTCATTTTTTGTGATTCAGAGGAATTCTGTGTTGTCAATGATTTTAAACACAGTAGTTCACTCACTTTATAGATAACCCCGCAAGATCATCTGCACGACTTAGATACAAGATCTAAAAGCCCTTCCGAGTGAAAGTAACATAAAGGAATGAATTACTGCAGGCTTCTGCCTGTGCCTCCTCTTACATGAAAGCCCTGCCACTACTGGCATTATTGCCTCAGGCCAATTACTTAACCTAACTCTTATTACCCTGACTTGTGAAATGGAGAAAATAGAAAATTCTTCAAATGTTTGTGGGAATTATTACTACCAGTTCACCATTACAAGCATTATAAAAATGTCTTAATCAAAAAGAGAGGAAGAAAAGGAAGCCTAGACTACTCCGAAGCCATGACATCATATCCATCTTCTTTTCCAGCTTTATCTAAATACATCAAACTATTCATTGTTCCTTAATTATACTCTCTTTCATTCATTCCCAACTATTTGTAAGGCATCTACTATCTTTTGGACATTGAAATACAATCTTACACCTTGGACCCTTCCTTAACAAGTTTATGATCTGGTAAAAGATCATTATTATTCCATTATTTACACTGCCCCCTTAATCCGAACATAATTCCTTACTACCAACTTGACTCAGAAAATATTTTTTACTACCTCCAAGCAATCTGGATTGATCTGTCCTCCTCTTCAAGGTTTTATTTTTACCTTGAATATAGCACTTAAAACACTGGGTCATATGGAACAGTTAGTCATATATATGGTAAATTCCATTATGGAAAGGATGGTACCTTTAAATTTAGCATCTTAGTTATTTCTGTCTCCAAGAGTACTTGTAGCTGCATCTATAAGCAGACACTACACATACATAAACACACATGGACAAAATAACACCTATTTTCCTGTGGAGTTATATATTTTTTAAAACACTTTCTCACATAACTTTTCTTTTAACCTCAAATAACTTTTTTTTTTTTTTTTTTTTTTTTTTTTTTTTTTTTTGAGATGGAGTCTCGCTCTGTCCCCCAGACTGGAGTGCAGTGGCTGGATCTCAGCTCACTGCAAGCTCCGCCTCCCGGGTTTACGCCATTCTCCTGCCTCAGCCTCCCGAGTAGCTGGGACTACAGGCGCCCGCCACCTCGCCCGGCTAGTTTTTTGTATTTTTAGTAGAGACGGGGTTTCACCGTATTAGCCAGGATGGTCTCGATCTCCTGACCTCGTGATCCACCCGTCTCGGCCTCCCAAAGTGCTGGGATTACAGGCTTGAGCCACCGCGCCCGGCCTCAAATAACTTTTAAAATGTATTAATGTGAAGGAAAAAAAGGTCATCTTTTGACCTGCCAAAGTCATCAAAAGATAAAGCTGGGAAACATACAAAAAAAAAAAAAAAAAAAAAGAGTTTCATCTCCTGGTTCAGTGATTTTTCTACCACAATCTTATTGCCTTCTAAAAGCCATCCTACAATTTGTCACTTTCACATGGACTTTGAAGGAACATTTAGGCAGAAGACTGGAATTTAGAAATGAGAAAGATCAGGAGAGTGAAAGATTTACTACCTTCTTGAAAAGGATGAAAAAGCTATTGTTAACAAAGCACAAGGCTACATTCTAAATGCAATTCTAGTCAACAAGTTCTGATACTATTTACCCACTAAAATATAACCTAAGTCAAAACCTCTTTACCTCTATGAACTGCCAATGTATTCAACTTCATATTCATAGCAGTAAGGTTCAAGGCTATGTTCATCACTCAATAAACCCTATGATATTGGTTATTATGCTAATAAAACACATGATTGATTTATCCAAATACATATGTAAATCAATACATATATATGAATTATGCATATATATACACACATACACATACACACATATATATAATTGCTTGTCATTGTAAAGAAGTAGCACTAGACAAGCTCCTAGTTCAGACAGCTCTCTCATTAAATATTCTACAATCCCGACTGGAGAAAGGAGACAGCTGGACAGAATCCAGTGACCTGAGCCTGGAATTCATGAACTATCTTCTTTTGATCCATCAGATTCTTCAATCATTTAATCTTTTCTCTTTTTTTGAAAACTTAGATCTGACTTAAAGTTATTTTTCAACATGTATGGTTTTCTGGCTAATAGTGGTACTAGAAATGAAGTATGCTTAAAAAGGCATTTGGATCCATCAAGGGGGATATAACTGTCTAAAACAAACTAGGTCAAAGTGGTCATGTTTCCAACATTCCCAGTGACTAACAGACATGAGACTTCGCTGAATTCCACTGATCTCTTCTCTTTTACCTGACCAGTTCTCCCACAGTCATTTGAACAAGTTTATCCAGGGAATCAAGAACTGTCCAATGATGCTGAGCTCATCACTTTTTCCTGTGCTTTGGGGTGACAGAAGAAATAATATTTTGACATCTTTATTGTCTTCCCCCCAAAAATAGCTTTGTAGCTGAGGAATAAAAAGGGAGAAACAAAGGCATGGATTTTATTGTATTTTATATTTTTTTTTTTCTGCTGGATAAGGAAGCTTTTACTGTATTATCACATCATAGGGAGGAAAGCAAAGCAAGTAACTTGGTGTAATAGGTTTCTCTGCGTAGTGCCTCTTGGTACCAAGGGAACATATAGAAATCTTTCCCATCAGTAAAGCACCTGAAGAGGGGATTGACAAAAGTTAGATACAAAGGATTTTGTTTGTGCTACCATAAAGTCACCAACTATAAAAACTTAAAAACACGCCTCTCTTCCCTTACATACTTAAAATACCAAAAATGTTTTCTTAGAATAATTTAAATCAAGAAGATGTCTCTATCTTTTGACAATTTGGGAGAGTCTAATTGTAGCCTATGTACACTAAAGGTTTCTCTTTATTTTACTTTCCACCAACCCACATATATACCTTTTAAAAGGATTTTAGTCCTCAGGTGTTTCTTTCAAACTCTCCCAAGTTTTAATTCTCAATTCACATGACGGGGCTACAAGCAAGTGCAGAACCTGATTTATTGCTGTGGGGATAAGGTTCTCTGTATAAAATACCAGCCCTGTTGGCCAACTGGCAGCCCTCTGGTTTGCATACTCTTGCCATTACTTCCAGGCCATTAAGTTCATCTTGAGTAGATATTTTACTGTCATTAATAAAAGAGGTGTAATGACATTCAGTGATTTCATGACTATAGCAATAAATGGGGGAGGGGTGATGACGAAAAGGAGACTTACAGGCACTGGATTTTAACTAAGTTGTATGAGAAAAAGAAAAGTTAAGAAAGCCAGCGTTTTAAAGCACTGATTATCAACACATTTGTTTCATTCAACAAAAATAAATTGAGGGCCTACAATGAGTCAGACACTGTTTTGGGTGCTAAAGGATAGAGCTTTCAATACGACAGCCAAGGACCCTAATTTCACAGAATCTATTTTTCAGCGGGGCAAAAAACAAAGGGGGCAGATATACCAGAAACTATTAGTTCGTCAGAAGTGCTATGAAGAAAATAAAACTAGAGAAAAGATGGAAAATGGCCAGACACCCAATATAGCACTTCCTGAGGTGTCCCATTCAAACTTGCACCTGAGTAATAAAAAGCACCCAGTTCTTCCGAAATCAAGCAAAAATTGGGACAGCTGAGGCCAACACTGTGAGAATTTAAATGAGGAAAAAACTTCACATGTTTTAGGAAGAATGACAACAAAAAAGGTCAATGGAGCCAGAGAATATTGACCTAGAGAAAAGGGTTGGCAAAGTCCACAGGGTCTAGATCATGAAAGGCCTGACCAAAACCCAAATAATTGTACTAAGTATTTATTAAAAACCTACTCTGTGTCAGACACTGCTCTAAATCCTGGGGACTAGAACAGTGGGAGGGAAAAAAAAAAGAGTAGATTTTTCTGACTTCAGGGAGCTCGCTTTCTAGTTGTTAGATAAAAACAGATTTTTTAAAATATATGGGCTGTAATAAAAAGGTGATGTAAGGGAAATAATTAGTGCATAGTCGGGGGAGGCATATGACATTACATAGAAAAGTGTGGTGAATGAAGGATGATGGCAAACTCTTCGCCACTCCTTACGTTGACAGGTCGAATCTGATTCCCTTCCCCTTGAATCTGGCTGGTCTTGGTGAGTTTTAAGTTAACCGATAGGATGCAGTGAAAGTGATGTTCGGAGACTTCTGAGGCTAGAACATAAGAATTCTTGCAGCTTCTGCTAAAGGAAGTTCTCCTGGAATAGTCTCCCTGGGACCCCTGAGAGCACCAAGCTGGAGATGTCCTGTGTAGACAGACACGTTGGCTGTGATAGGCAGCATCTAAAATGGCTCCCAATGACACGCATTCTCTGATACTCACATACTGTGTATCCTCTTCTGCTTGAGTATGGACTGGACCTAGTGATTTTATTCTAACATAGAGAATACCACCAACGTATTGGAATATCACTTCCAGCGTATGTTACTAAAAAACTGTCACTTCTGTTTTGCTTGGCCTCTCTCTGTCCCCCTCTCTCTCTCTTTCGCTTTCCCTCTCCCTATGATCCCTCACTCTGGGGAATGCAAGTTGCCATGTTGTGGGTAAACCTATCAAGAGGCCCATGTGACAAGAAACTAATGTCTCCAGCCAGCAACCACTAAGGACATAAGACCTGCTGATGGCAACATGAATGAGTCTGGAAGTTGGTCCATTCCCAGTCAAGACTTGAGATGACTGCAACCTCAGCAAACACCTTAATTGCAGCCTTGTGAGAGCTGCTGAGCCAGAGAATCTAGCTAAGTGACCTGGATTCCTGGCCAACAGAAACTGTGAGACAATAATTTCTGTCATACTAAGCTACTCATTTGGGGGAGTAGCTTGCAACAGACAATGAATACACTGTAAGACAATTATAGCTGAGGCCAGCCTTCCGTTCATCCCTGCTACGGTGCCAGGCATGGGAGTCTTGCTTCCCTTGGAGCCCATCCACCAACTGAATAACACTAAGTACCTACTGCCGATGCCTGGCAATAGAAGATTCACCTAGGTCGGGCACGGTGGCCCAGCACTTTGGGAGGATGAGGTGGCAGATCACCTAAGGTCAGGAGTTCGAGACCAGCCTGGCCAACATGGTGAAACCCTGTCTCTACTAAACACACAAAAATTAGCCAGGCATGGTGGCACGTGCTTATAATCCCAGCTACTTAGGAGGCTGAGACAGGAGAATCGCTAGAACCTGGGAGGTGGAGGCTGCAGTGAGCAGAGATCATGCCACTGCACTCCAGCCTGGGTGACAGAGCGAGACTCTGTTTCAAAAAAATAAAAATAAAAATTAACCTAGCAAAGCCCTACCCAAATTGTGATCTAAAATAAAAATGGTTGTTATTTTAAGCTACTGTGTTTGGGAAAAGTTTCATATTCAGAAATAGATAAGTGGAACAGGTAGTTAGAAGTACTTATTTGACAAGGTGACATCTGAGCAAACATCTGAAATAAATAAGGGAGTAAGCCATGCCAATATCAGGCAAAGAGGGCAGTAAGTAAAGCACCCAGGTGAAAACATGCTAGGCATGTTCAAGGAACACCAAGTGGTCCTGTAGCTGAAATGGCCTAAGTAAAGAATGGATTGTCAGCCAAACATGGTTGCTCATGCCTGTAATCCTGTAATCCCAGGATTTTGGCAGGCTGAGGCAGAAGGACCACTTGAGGTCACCAGCCTGGACAACATAGGGAGAGCTGGTCTCTGCAAAAAAATTTAAAAATTAGTCTGGCATGATAGTGTATGCCTGTAGTCCCAGCTACTCGGAAGGCTGATGCAGGAGGATTGCTGGAGTTCAGGAGTTTAAAGTTGCAGTGAGCTATGATCATGCCACTGCACTTAAGCCTGGGTGACACAGCAAGACCCTGTCTCAAAAAAATAAAAATAATAGAGTGGTGAAACCCTGTCTCTACTAAAAATACAAAAAAAAGTTAGCTAGGCAGTAGTGGCTCATGCCTGTAATCCCAGCAACTCAAGAGGCTGAGGGAGGAGAATCACTTGAGCAGGGGAGGTGGAGGCTGTGGTGAGCCAAGATCATGACACTGCACTCCAGTCTGGGTAACAGAGTGAGACCCTGTCTCAATCAATCAATCAATCAATCAATAAAAGAATGTATAGCTCAGATGATAGCTGATGATGAAGGCCATTTGCAAGGATGCGTATTTACATTGAGTGAGTTGCAGAATTTTAAGCAGTGGCTCAAAATTTTGAGAACATTCCATCATAAAATTTTGTCTCTTAGTCCCACTCCCTTCACCTATAATTGCTATACCCAAATGGTGAGAGCCACAAACCTACAGTGGACAACCTCATAGCATCCGACAGTCACCAACAACCCATCCGTTGCAAACTCCCCCTAAGAGAATGTCTCAGGGACTCTGGAGTCTGTGTGTGGCCTGTGCCTTCACCTTTTCCCTATCCTCTTCTTTACCTGGTCATATTTGCAGTTCAGCACTGGTGCTTTCATTTTTGGAGTGTTTACATTAACTTGAAGTTGTTAACCTAGTTGGGTTGCACAATGTTTCAGACAGTGCCAGAGGCTATAAATAAATAACAGTTATTTCAGGTCTGCCTGGCAAACAAGCGCCTGGATTCTATGGAGACCCCAGGGACTATGACTGTTGCAGTGCTGAAAACCTCAAAAAAGGCTAAAAGCAGCTGTTCTCAAGGAATACTAAGCAGACACATTCCCTGTGACAGTAATATTGCCCATCAGACCTCTCTGTCATACCAACTTGGAATAAACCACAGCTAACGTCAGCCCAATTTTTCCATATTATCTACCAGATTTACTATCTCCTCAAATATTAGCAGCTGACAAATGACCAAAACAAAGTCTCCTAAGGAATTTTTTTTACTAATGCTGTCATCTAGAGAAATAGGTCCCAAATTTTTCAAGTAGGAAGAAATACATTTTTCTGAGTGCTGGATTTTTATTATTAGTATACTTTAAGTTCTAGGGTACATGCGCACAACGTGCAGGCTTGATACATAGGTATACATGTGCCATGCTGGTGTGCTGCACCCATCAACCCATCATTTTCATTAGGCATTTCTCCTAATGCTATCCCTCCCCCAGCCCCCTACCCCTGACAGGCCCCAGTGTGTGATGTTCCCTGCCCTGTGTCCAAGTGATCTCATTGTTCAGTTCCCACCTATGAGTGAGAACATGCGGTGTTTGGTTTTCTTTCCTTGTGATAGTTTGCTGAGAATGATGGTCTACAGCTTCATCCATGTCTCTGCAAAGGACATGGGCTCATCCTTTTTTATAGCTGTATAGTATTCCATGGTATATATGTGCCACATTTTCTTAATCCAGTCTGTCACTGATGGACATTTGGGTTGGTTCCAAGTCCTCACTATTGTGAATAGTGCCACAACAAACATACATGTGCATGTGTCTTTATAGTAGTATGACTTATAATCCTTTGGGTATATACCCAGTAAAGGGATTGTTGGGTCAAATGGTATTTCTAGTACTAGATCCTTGAGGGATTGCCACACTGTCTTCCACAATGGTTGAACTGGTTTACAGTCCCACCAACAGTGTAAAAGTGTTCCTATTTCTCCATATCTTCTCCAGCACCTGTTGTTTCCTGACTTTTTAATGACTGCCATTCTAACTGGCATGAGATGGTATCTCATTGTGGTTTTGATTTGCATTTCTCTGATGACCAGTGATGATGAGCATTTTTTCATGTGTCTGTTGCCTGCATAGATTTCTTCTTTTGAAAAGTGTCTGTTCATATACTTTGTCCACTTTTTGATGGGGTTGTTTTTTCCTTGTAAATTTGTTTGAGTTCTTTGTAGATCCTGGATATTAGCCCTTTGTCAGATAGATAGATTACAAAAAGTTTCTCCCATTCTGTAGATTGCCTGTTCACTCTGATAGTAGTTTCTTTTGCTGTGCAGAAGCTCTTTAGTTTAATTAGGTCCCATTTGTCAATTTTGGCTTTTGTTGCCATTGCTTTTGGTGTTTTAGTCATGAAGTCCTTGCCCATGCCTATGTCCTGAATTGTATTGCTTAGGTTTCCTTCTAGGGTTTTTATGGTTTTAGGTCTAACATTAAAGTCTTTAACCCATCTTGAATTAATTTTTGTAAAAAGTGTAAGGAAGGGATCCAGTTTCAGTTTTCTACATATGGCTAGCCAGCTTTATCAGCACCATTTATTAAATAAGGAATCCTTTCCCCATTTCTTGTTTTTGTCATGTTTGTCAATGATCAGATGGTTGTAGATGTGTGGTGTTATTTCTGAGGCTTCTGTTCTGTTCCATTGGTCTATGTATCTGTTTTGGTACCTGTACCATGCTGTTTTGGTTACTGTAGCCTTGTAGTATAGTTTGAAGTCAGGTAGCGTGATGCCTCCAGCTTTGTTCTTTTGGCTTAGGATTGTCTTGGCAATGTGGGTCCTTTGTTGGTTCCATATAAGCTTTAAAGTAGTTTTTTCCAATTCTGTCAAAAAAGTCATTGGTAGTTTGATGGGGATGGCATTGAATCTATAAATTACCTTGGGCCATGTGGCCATTTTCACGGTATTGATTAGTAGGAAGAAATTTTTTTAAACATCTCCTTAACTACCAATACCTGTCTATATGAACTGGGACTAGATAATTCATTTCTCTACCTCATTTTCTCTAATTGTAAAATGGAAGTGAAACCACTTATGCTATAACGTCAATAAGAATTTAAATTAGAAAATATAAGTATTTAGAAAAGTATCTAATGTGTAATTAACAGTCACTAAACATTAGTTTATCATCAATTTAAAATATTACTGCCTGTTCTTCTCACATTATAGTAGTTTACTTTTAACTAGGTTTTCTAAAAAAAGAAAATGCCATGACCACATTACAATGAATTCAGTAGTGCTTATAAATGAATATATAATTCATTATCCATTAGAGAAGTGCATATACTTTAAACATGGAATATATTTCAGAAAGACAAATTGTTTATTGAATCAGCCATGCCTCTGGAATGTGTGGCTGACACAGAGCTTGGGAATTTCTGGTCCAGGGCTCAGAGCACATTTACCTCCTTCCGCTTTATTATTTATTTACATCTCTAGCATTATACAATAAAAACTATTGTTCAGAATTATGATTCATTGCCCCAGGAGTCTCACAAAAGAATATAATTAAAATTTACATTTGATGTGAGACTCTAGCAACAAAATTGAAAAAAACAACAACAACAAAGAAAACTCCATCTGACTCAATTTCAGTGAAGTATAATAATCAAGAACTCAAAATTTCTCTTTTCTATCTAGATGGTTAGAGTTTCATAACAATATCACTTCATCGGAGCACCTCAGTGTACAAACTGGTAGTCCATGGCTTCATGTATCTATTTTCACATTTCATGCAACTTCACCTTTTGATAAAAAGATACCTAACATGTACAGACTAAATCATGAGAAATGGTTAAGGGTAGTCAATTTTCTCCTCTGATAGATTTCTGATCTCCTTATAGGTAAGTAAATAATTTATGGAAAAAAATAGCATTTATCTCATAAAATTGAATTATTAGTCTATAAATTAATTTCAAATAAGAATTGAAGTAAATAATACCTTGCAATTCACTAAACATTTACTAGGCTCTCATGTAGGAGGGAAAGTAGAGGAGAGAAATAAGTGAAAATGTCACCCAATCTATATTCACAAATTTAGTGATGAAATGATACTATATATTATAAATTTTAATTAAGCAAAGTCTTAGTTACTGGCTAGCAGTTGCTTTTATCTAGTTTAACTTCATTAATATTCTTTTGGACTTAACTTTATATGTGGTAATAGAGAGAAATACTCTGCAAAGAATTGTTACAGAAAAAGGTTGCAAAGGAGCAAAGTAAAATATTTTATGAAAAGGGAAAGGGGACTAAATTAATGCATTAGTGTGGCAACTATTTATAGTACAATTAATGAATCTACTCATTTTTAACAATTGTTCCCTTATAACCATTTTTACATTTGCCTTCTTCAAAACCTACAAAATTCCTTACAGACAAGTCAAAGTATAAAATTAAATGATATTATGACGTCTAATTACTAAGAATAATTCTGTCTTAAGAACAAGAGAATATATTACAGCCAGTGTTCAACACTGAATCTAGATGGAAGTGTTGATGATCTTTTCTTCCCAAAATTAGCAGGCCACACCCATTTAAAGTCCCTGTCTTTGTTCTCTTGCTTGTCTTGGAATTCACATGTCCCTAGCTGCTATTTGCAGGCTGAGATTGGATTAAGAATACTTCGCTCAGGTTTTTGCTCTGAGAAACTCTTGATAGTATGGGTTAATTATCTCTCATCTCACCTCACATTATCACTCACTCAATTAAATACAAATTTAAATGGAAAAAGCAGTTTTCTCCCACATACAAATGTTTGTTTTTAGCCTAATGTGCTTTCTAAATAACTGGTTGCCATAGTGGCAGGCACTTTGGACAAAGTGTCTCAGAGTGAATAAAGATCATTAAAAATGACTAATTAGCCATCAGATAAGAAGATGCTATTTGCATGTTCATGTGAGAACCAGAATTCTTGCAAATTTCATGTACCTGCACATAAAATAGGAGAGAGGTAAAGGTAAAGAAAACAGTGTTTTCTTTTATCCTTCTTTCTCCCCAATCAGAACTCTATTTCAAAAGTATATTATAGGCTGCAAAAATTGCTTGATCCTCTTGGTTACCTGAGTACCAATTACTGCTGCCTTTTTAGAATATCCATCCAGTGTCTGTCCTTTCATGGATCAGTTGTTTGTGATGTATATGAAAAGAGTGTAGACATTGGTACTTAAGCCATGATTAGACTCTGCTACTTCCCTCACCAATTCAAATCTCACGATTTTATTTCCAGAGAAACGTCTCTAAGCACAAGGTCGCAGAGACACTACCAATTTCAGTTTAACCTGTCTCTGCAATTGACTACTTAAACTGACAACTCTAATTGTCCACTAGTGAACACATTTGTGCATTAAAATGTCTGGTTACATTGTTCTAAACCAAAGGATAATCTGACTTCAATAATCAGGTCTGAATTTAGAGGCTAATTGCATTGCATCCTTTAACCTTAAAATGATCTGCCCTTATAATTTAGCAAAATCCTCCATACATTTGTCTAAATCCAAGGATTCCAAAGAAATTAAAATGAAAAGAGCTGATTATTCTATGTGACTGAAAAGTGACAAAGCAATGACCCCCCAAGCCTCCAATTTCAAAAGGTTCATAAAATCTATGTTAGTACTGTATACTTGTTGGATTTATAATTCATTCGTTGCCCCCCTGCTCTCATTTGCACGAAAAAAGGAGGGAAAGGTCAATATGTCCCTTTTAAAGTGTCTGAACTTCAGTCCCAGAAAGCACTGTTTAATGGATGCTGTCTCTCTTTTCTTCCCACTCTTTCTCTTCCTCTCTCTCTACCTCTCTATCTCCATCTCCTTCCAAAAGACACAACCCCTAAGTGTAGATTTGTTTTGGTTTTAGAAAAACTTGAGTCTTGATCCTCATTTTACCCTAGGAAATCAAATCACTCAGAAAGCATCATCTCTCTTTCAATATTGTTGTTTCTTCAGTGTAAAGATTATTTTTACCTACTCATTTACTAGCAGTACCTTGCACATGGTTCACAAATCATCATTCCATATTTGTTTGTTGCTATGTCATTTGTAACATTTGTAAAAGGCTGAACACAAATGAAGTGAATTATGTATGGCTGATATGAACGATAGACATTTTCCTTAAAGAGATTATAACCATTCATCCACCCAGTATAAAGAAGCAATGAAAATGTGACCTCCGCAAAAGATGAAGCTATATGTAAATATCAGATGCTATTATGCGTTAAACTTCTTCTCTATCACTTGCCTCTTCTGCTATGTAATAGGAAAAAAAGTAACTTACAACTCACGTGTTTCTCTTCTAATTCCTAGACTAAATTTTACATTCTGTCATTTATTCTGATTTATTCCACATAAAACACAACTTTCAATTGGATAATAGTGGTGACAAAGCAATAAATCCAAGGAAAGTACAAGTACAAACATGCCTATTTATGCCTAAGACTATTGAATTGAAAGGACAATTTGAATTTGTGACACTGTGCCTACTGAATGAACGACTAGAATTCCTCTTGTTCAATCAGAAATGCTCCACCAAATAGAAGAAAGTCTAGAAGGTCAAATGGAAAGTTGCTGTTCAATAGTTATAGTTTTGGTCATGCAAAATGAAAAAGTTCCTGAGATCTACCATACAGCATTGTGCTTACAGTTAACAATATTGTACTACACATTTAAAACATTGTTAAGAGGGTAGATCTCATATATGTGCTTTTCAACCACAATACAAAATAAAAGTCCAGGAAAGTTTGTATTCTGTGGATGATTAAGAAACCACTGGGATTTGAATAAAGCATTAAATAATCATCTATTTAGTCACTAATAGATTTAATGATAATCTGTTGACCTCCATAATTGAAAATACTATTATTTTTTAATCTCCCACAGTGAGCAGACTATACTTGGTTTGCTTGTACCATGTGCAGTTTCTAGGACTCCTGGAGGATCTAATTCAGTAGGTCAGCTTTATGATCCCCAGGTTTGCCTTTTAAACAGAACTTCATGGATGGATTCATAAGCAGAGGTCCACAGACCACACTTTGAGAAGTCTGGGGTGTTGTGCCCTCTCTACCGCAAATGCTAAGGATCAATTTAATAAATTCATTTGTAATACCTTTTGTGGTTTCTGTGAAACACGCACACAGGAAGTATTGGCCTGGGTGTACTTCAAAGCCTAAAATAGTGTAATATTAAGGGGTCAATTCTGGGTATAAAATCTATGATTCTGGCACTATTAATATCAATAACTGGTTGCCATGGTGACAGGAACTATGATCAAAGTGTCTCACACAATGAATACATTTCATTAAAATGACTAAATGACTAATATACCAATAATAGGAAATTTACTCAATTAATAAATAGCTGTAATTCATGGGCAAGTTAAATTAGTAGAGGAAAAAATAAAGAGGAAAGAAACCACCCCTGAATCTGCCAGATCTCAGAACCTGTATTTTTTTTAAGCTTCCTGTAAATACAGTGAGACATCCGAATGGTGACGCTGCAAGTTTAGCATAGATAAAATATATCACTAGGCCACAGGACAGTTCAACATTACAATTCTTTTATCGGAATGAAAATCTTTTTTAGTTCAAAAATCTTTAAATCACATTCATGACACCTTGGTATCCTTGGAATATTCTCTTTTACATAACATCAAATGATTATAAATCAAAATCATTAAATAGAATCACACTCACAGACAATAATTTCCTCGATAAATAACCTTGTATATTTTAAGATGTCTTGGGATATGTAAAAAAAAATCTTTCTTCCCTAATCAGACCTGCTGTAGCTGAAGTCTAGGAAAGTTTTTCATACAATGCCTGAGTAAGATGCCACTGTGGAGGAAGAATTTCAATAATACAATCTCTATAATGCTGAAAAGCTGTCAAATCATTTGCAGATCACTTGCATTTATATTCTTTTTTTTTACTATATATGAGCAACAACACTCGCAAAATCAATGATCAATTTTTAAAACATTGTCTCAAGCAAAATTTAGATCTAGATCTTAATGGATACACAAGATTGATTAATTCCTAGCTCTCATGCTTTAAAAAAGTTTTTCGCAGTTTTCTCCTGTCAAAAACACAATGCCATCATCAAAACAGAAGTTGCAAACCAAAGTACTGTAGGTGAAGTCCAAACCTACGTTCCATCTTCACAATCCAAGGAAATCATTTTACACTAAGGACAACAATTTGAATAAGTTAAAGATTTTGTTCCATTAATGTAAGACACTGAGTGATTATGATGTTACACCATATGTTAGGCAATGGAGATAAAACTAAACAGGCAAAGGTCCTTCCTGCACTCTCAGAAAGTCTGCATTGTAGCACACCTTACCGTCACAGGGAGAGTTTTAGCCAAAGTGGTAAGAATCACAATTCAGGTATGCACACTATGTGTGGGAGCATAAATGAACTTGGGAGTCACCCTTTAGGTCTAATGGAGTCACTATTAAGTGAAATACATGTTTCACAAATCACACTCTGCCTCGTGAGCAGGAGTAGGTCCCAGACAGGTAGAAAATAATCTAACATAGAGGGGCATTTGTGATGGAGGAAGAACATCTGTCAAGGCATAAAAGTGCATGGGCTGCTTTGCAGGGTTGAAGTCTGGAGTAAATGGCGGCTACTATCAGGAGAAGAGAATGCAAAAGTCTTTCCAAGCCAAATCTTGCAAACAAATTTGTGTTTTTCTTCAGTTCACTAGCCTTTTTTGAGGGCCAGCCATTTTCCTTTCTAAGTGTCTCACATTGTAACACTAATGCGTTGAAGTAAAATTCCCTCCTAGGGCTAAAAGAAGCAAACTGAAACATGCTTGGCACCCCTGAAACTCATTCCCAGCCCACTGATGAGAAGCTGCAAATCAAAGAAGAGCATGTCCTGATTACTAATCAGAGGTTTCAGAATTGAACTCTGGATTCAAACCTTGATTTACTAGCTGCCTGAACTTGGAGAAATTTCTTAACCTAACTAACTTTCTCTTCCTGTATCTGTAAAGTGGAGATGATAATGCTTACTTATCCATGTTGTGAAAACTAAGTGGATAATGAAAGTGAGTAATAAAATTTATGTTAACAATTCACCAAATGATAGTCACTAATATTATCATTATCAGTCACCATGGGGAATAGAGAAGAAATCATAATAAAAATACCTACTATGCCCTTCTAAGAGACAGGAGCTGCTTAATCTTTATAACATTCCATGACATCAGCACGATTGTAATTCTCCTTTCTACAGATGAAGAAACTGTAGCACAGAGAAGTTAAGTAATTGCATAAGGTTGCACAGCCAATACATGATAGTCGTTTGAAACATGTTAGGAAAATTGTCATCTCAGGAAGTCTTTTTAGCCCGTAGAAGAAACTTGTTCTCTTCTTTAACAAACAAAAAATAAGAGTGTATTCTAAGCTTCTCTTAAGAGGCATTATGCTATTTCTAAACCTGTCTAAAATCTCTTTATGTTCATTTATGTTTTCTGCTTCACCCATCTGCTAGTGATTCTGTCGTGTTTTCCTTTCATTTTTTTCCTATACTTACTTTGCTCAAATCACACATAAGGTCTCCTTGGGGTGACTGATATTACCAGATTTGGACAAAAAGTCGATTTTTTCTTTAGACTAATGTCTCTAACTCTAATTTCACATAGTAACTCCTTGTCCTCAATCCTTCACTAGATCTGTTTTTTAATTGGCATTATGTCTTTTTGAGGTGTGACTGCTGGAATTACAACTGGTATTCAGGATAATTGGGAAAGTTGTACTGAGTCTGGTTTGCCGTATTAAAAAAAAAAAATCCTTGCTCTCAAGAATCTTAGAATATAGTTGATAAAAGAAGCTAAGATACTGACAATGTGTGATGAATAATGTGGTTGTATTATTTGGTTATTCCCCTACTCCCAGTGCCCTTCACCTTTCCCTACTTACTCAAATGTAATGCACATTTCCATGGAAGCAGAATGCAATTTTTGTAGGATGATTGGCATTTTAAAAGAAAGTGGTGGAAAAAAAAATTTAGTGAACATTACCAACAAAGGAATAGCATAAAACAAGGTTCCCAGAACCAGTTTCCTGCTCATCATTATTTTGCAGGCCGTTAATAAGTGTACTACAAAGCACAAATGTTCTGTCTCAAACAAGCTGGGGAAAGTCTGGTTTAAATTGAGTAAAAGACATTTTTATTTTGCTTCCTTTTTTAACACTGTAGGAATTTTCAGAGCCTTCAGTATGCTATTGCATATTGTGAATATCCTAGAGAGGAATATGATATAGTATTTCTCAAATATATTTGACCATGGAATTCTAGCCAACACATTATGGAACTAACATACAATGAAACACAGTTTAGGAAGCACATTTTAAAAACCATAAAGATAAAACAAGCATTATTTAGGGCATGTAAGAAAAATAAACTTAATCGGCACATCCATCATTGGGATTAGTGGAATCTCATGGGTTGAGGATGGAGAGCAAGACCCAATGAAGGGATTCGGCCTTGATGCCACATAAAATAGGAGTTCATTTCCATGGTGTATACCATCATGGGATTCAGTCATGTAAGGATATGTGAGTTTGGCTAGAGAGCAACATTCACATTCAAGATGCGTCTTTGCTTAGCAAAATAGGAGCTCCTGGCATGTCACTATTGTTTTTCATAGAGCAAACATAATAAAGGTAAAGCATTTGCCCTTCTGACATCATTAATTTTCTACTTGGCACAAATAATTTCTATAAATTAAATTGACACCTAGAAAAGACTGGTTGTCTGTTCAATGGTAAAACTGTATTACACCTCTATTCGAAAAGGCTCAGGCATAAATTAATTTTTCAGATCATCCAAGGAAAGCTAGTTATCATTTTCTGAAAATAGGCCAAATAGATGTGCATGATAGAAAACTTTCCAAATTGCTGTCTTTGGTATAGCTATGCCATTCAACAAAGAAATATGCAGGATAATCTTGCTATTTAAAGACATGGAGGTAAATCTCAGATAAAACAGCTAGAATACTTTAAAATAGTTGTTCTGGAGAATGATGTGGGGGCAGAAGGCCGGTGAAGGAAGGAGCAGGGGACAACTGTTTTAACTATGTCATTTAGTCTTATTTTATATTTAATCACTTGTGTAAGATACTTTGTTAAAAAAAAAAAAAGTAAGTTTTCAAAGGGGATCATACCTTTACCATTTAATGCTCACGGCTAAAATATACAAGTGCAGAAATTAATAGTTAACCTTGGAACAATATGGCTTTGACTTATGGCTAACACACACTGTGATAGGGGCGTCTATTTAAAGTTTGATTACTAAATTATTTTATGTATATATATATATCTTTCAGGCAAGGAAGAGAGTTTAAAATATAACAAGAAAGTATATTTGTTTAATTGGGAAAAATTTTAAATTTGAATAATTTCAAAGGGGGTTCTAAAAAAATAAGTAAAAATCACCCCTTCAATTTGAAAGTATAATTTATTTTCTTCTCCTCTGTAACATTTATTATCTGCATTAATTATTAGAGAATCCATTACAACTAGTCCACAAACTAATGACAGGTCCATATTTTCCTGAATTTTTTGCCCTATAATCATTTTACATTACAGGTGCAAGACAAAAGAGGAGAGAAAGGAGGGAAGCAGAGAGAGAGAGATTAGAAAAAACAACTGGGGAGATGTATATCAAGGGTTTTAACAAACAAAAGTATTTTAAAGCCATCTTGAACTCCGGCAGTGTTGCTTTTCTGTTCTTTGGGTGTTTTTATTTAATTATACAAGAATAATCTCGGAAGCTGGTGATGGTTTCAATTTGTCTGATAGAGAAAGCTAGAGAATTACCCTTCATAATACTTAATTAAACATTTCTATCAATTACACTGAATAAATATGCAGTCACAACTGCTGCTGGTTGATTTGACGTTTAAAAAGATGGCATATATTAAAGCCCCAGTTTGGCTATGCAACACATTAGATTCAGTTAGCAAACACTGTGATTGTTTTTCCTAAGAAAATTGTTCATTTTAATTAAAGCATTTGCTCTTCTCTTAGCACTTCACAATGTGTGATGCAAAATAAACATAAAATAGTTACTGCATACTTTTCCTCAGCTTTCTCAGTCCAGATCCCAAATAATTTGATTCAGAGTAATTTCTGAAGGGTTTATTTACTTGGATTGGGAGAAAAAAACATACTACTGGCAAGTTTGGCAATCAGAAAATCTACTTGATCAATAAATCTTGCTACTTAGAAAACTCCTATGGAAAACGAGATGATGTGGAATCTTATGCCTCCTTTTCACTCATGACTAACAACTGAAATCTTCGGTTACATGCATTGACATATATGTTGAAAAAACTGAGTCATACGGGAAAATTATTGTTTCAAATACTAAAGATCAGGTAAAAATAAAGAATATGGGTTTTCAGCCCAAGGTAATGATCTGAATTAGATGTGCTTTCTCTGAAATACTGCAATTAGATAAAAAGGGTAAACTCTATTTGAATTCATTTTACTTTTTTAAACTAATGTCTGATCATACTATAAACTGACCTATCCGCCAATTACAATTGAGGAATATTTCCATTCTTTTGTTCCCCCTGTCCTTTATGCCCTGGATTTACTTATTAAAAGTGAGTATTAGATGAAATTGTATTTATCTAATATGCCTGAACCATCAAAAAAAAAAAAAAAGTGTGATTCTGATGGATTTTCTCTTTGCATCAATATTAGCAGAGATTTTAGATACTCTGGAATCAGATCTTCCTGTAGAACCACATTCCATGGAAACTAATTGCCAGAGTCTATATACAAATCTGTGTGACTGAAGTTTTTAAAGAAAATTCTAAAGAAAAAATTAATGAAACCATTTTATGGTCTTATGTGGTACCAAATATAGGTTTCACTTTTTAATTAGATAGTCCTAATTCACTGGTTTTTTTTTAAAGCTACAGTTGAAAGAAATGAAAGGACCCCTCTCCCAGAAAAGAAAAAAAAAAAGTGTGTGTGTGTGTGAGAGAGAGAGAGAGAGAGAAAGAGAGAGAGAGAGAGACAGAGAGAAAGTTATTAGAGGAGGTCACCAAAATGGAAATACAATGTTCATCTTTCCTCATGAAAACACAGACTTAAAAATTGTACTCAGAAACTATGCCCTCGGAGCCTGCATGCCTGCCCTGCCTCAAATTTTGTTGCTTTCTCTATGTTCTCTCTGACTATCCCTTCTCTCCGACTCTCCCTTCTCTCCCTTTACCCAATGACAAAAGAGTCTTTTTTTTTTTTTTTTTTTTTTTTTTTAATAAAAAATTTTTTTTTTTTTTTTTTTTTTTTTTTTTGGTTCTGAACTATGTCCTTCCTTGTGTTCTTTCATCTTAAGAAAACAAAATAAGACTATATAGAGTCGGTTTTATCAACTAATAGGAAAATCTCTGCCAAAACTCCAATGATATTAACTAAGTCAGGGAGCCCTATGGGACAAAAGGGCAGAGGTGACAGTCACAGGAAACAAGGACTCAATGATGTCACATGAACTTTTGAGAAGTGCATGTCCTGCAGATGCAGGGACACAAGAAAAGTGACTCATTTCCTATTATCCATAGGGCGGAACCCCAAAGCACCAAATTTCATGAATGAATATACTCCACAGACCAAAAAAAATCAGGCATTTATGGATATAAAGCACTAGAATAGGAATACAAAAATTGTAATCCAATTTGAACAAACTGAATTAGCTTTAAAGTTTAAAACACCATTGGATTCAATTTCCGACTGAATTATTTGTTTGTCAAGTAGCCCTGGGAAAATAATTTAACCTCTATGAGTGTCTGTTTCTATATTTTTTAAATGAAGATAATATTGTTTGCATGGTAGGATGGGAAATGTAATGCATTCATGTACATAAAGTTAACGACATAGCGATAGAGATTGTCCTTACGAAGCCTATGTATGGGCTTGAGGTGGAAGAGGGAGGCAATCAAACGTAATTAAGAGAAGAATCCAGAAGAATATCTGTCATTTCCTAATCTGCCCAGAGTCTTTGGGGTTGTTTTGGTCCTGTAATCTCTTCTCTTGGAAGTGTACAGCGCCAGAATACAGATAGTTTTAAAAGTGTTTTAATATAACAAGTAAAACCAAGAGTAAAATTTGAGATATGGAATGAGAGTAAGAAGAATCACTTGGTAACAGTGGAAAGAACCATTGGTTTTCCTGAGAGACTGAGACAACTAAAGGAAGTAGGTCTAGAAACCTAATCTGTGTAGGAGGAAAAACATAAAACATTTTCAAATGAGAAAACATTGGGAGCTAGAGGAGCTGCCTGGGAGATGTATAAGCATCCCAAAATACTTGGTGGATACTAGTACAGATGGGTACTAGGTAAGTACTAGGACAGATATAGAGATCCTAAGTGTGAGAAAAGATGAGGCAAGTTTGTTTGGATTTACATTTGTTAATTGAAATTCTTCAGTCAAGAAGAGCTATCCTTTGCTTCCCATGTATTTATTTATTTAAGACACATATAGATGATATAGATGCTCTGTACAAACTCATGGATAATTGTCTATTCTGAATTATAATCTGATACTATCATTACTTATTTTGCTGCCCAGAGTATCCCAGCTTTGGCCATTGGGAACTCCTTCAGGTTTGCTTTTGTATCCATTCAAGCTAACCATATAATTTTTTAAGCACTTCCTTACTTTCTGGAACCACTTTCAACATGTTCCTAATTCATCTTATATTTTCTCAGACATAGCTATGGAAGCACTCATTTCTCCAACAATCCCTGATTCCTTTTATAAAGGAATATCTAGAAAGCAAGTAATCTAGGTTTTAGATACCAAGACTGGAATGCTAGGTGAGTTCATTGTTCTCTGGGCATCATTGCATCAAGTCCTCTCAGCAGCTAGAGCTACAAACTGTATGTATGTATGTGAACACAGACATAGATGCACATCTTTATGTACCAGAAATTTATAAGAAGATTTTCTTTTGAGGACACGAACTGCTGAACTGATCTACATATATAAAAAAATCAGAGTCACACTTGGTAGTAATAAAAACCATTAGCTAAAAATATAAAGGCAATATTCTAATAGTCTATAGGCAGATACATCCATACATCAGCTCCTTAGAAACTTAAATTTATAAATATTATTTATACAGCTTGATGTGAAACTAGTATGAATAAGAACTCTAGCAAATTGAGGAAGCCATTCGGGGTTGCTTTCAAAAAACTATTTGGCCTGTAGTTAACAGTCTCTTGTGGCACATGATAACTATTTGGGAAGGGGTCAGAAAGGTACTGTGAGAATTTCTGATGGAATAATTTGAGTCTTCATCATTATAGAGTCACTATCAGAATTTTCCTTCTGCTACCACTCCTCCCCTGAACCCTGGCCACCATCTGTCCTATCTCAGGTTTTAGGCTTGATTATTGCGATACAACTTTGAAAATCCATGAATTCTGAAGAGGAACTGAAATGATTTGGGTTCCAGAATGCTCACTAAAAATAAAAGCAACTCTATCTTGGGTGCTAATCCACTATGTTGACTTTTGATTAACCCCTGTTCTAGAAATGCCTCCAGGATTTCTACTTTATACAGTGTTACCCTAAGTCCTTCCCTTAGGTCAAAACAACCTTGACCACAAATCCTGATTTTAGGCAAATTCACATAGCACTCTTGCCTCTCCCTGAGGGTTTGGATTCAATTGTCCTACATATTGATTCCCTATGTGATGTAAGCCTTGGGTCTTAGAGGTAATGGCACCAGGATCGACCATCTTGTCTCAAAGCCACCAAAGATAATGGCTTCTGTTCCATAGTCCCTATTTCTTTGGTCTCTCAGTTCTCTTTGCCTTTGAAGGTAGAATTGCATGGGACTGCTCACCATAGAACATGCCATGTCAGCAAATCTTTATGTATAATTTGAATAAACAGCAGTTCAGAATGACTTTGGAAATTTTTCCTCTGTCTTTGAAGTTCTCATGCATAGAAGAATGGAATAACAGTGTGGGTTATTGATATCAGGAATGGTTCAGGAAACATTTGGATTTACCAGTTACTACAATGTTCTTAACTAAGCCTGCCTCAAAGGACTTCATAATTGTGTTATCCATTTAACTAGCACTTAACATTAAAATATCATGAGCACTTTGTTTTCTAATAATATTTCTGCAGGTTATTATGTAATGCTAAATTTATATTAGAAGATTTCTCAAATAATTAGTGGTTAAAGTTGGATAATACAGATACCAATATTGTCGTATAAAATATCAAGTTTGAAAACTGAAATTATCATTATTAGAGCTGTTTATTAAATATAGAATTTAGAGAATTTTCTGGCTTAAGGGTTGTATTTTCATTAATGAAGCTGAGAAGCGAGTAGGAGCAAATTATTTTTGAAGCTTTCAAAATTGATCAGGACGAAATGAGAGTGCATTGTTCTCTAATACAAGGTCTTGCGCTCTGAAACAGTGCCAGATAGTATGGTATATGGACCAGCTACAGTCATGCTGGTAAATTTCACTAACTGCAGAATAAAAAGCTACTAGCAATTGGTAAGGGAAAACAATAATATTTCCACTAAACTAATCTGATAGGGAACTTGAGAAATAAGAAATGAAACCCAGATTAAATCTCCCCTAGAGTGCCTTAACTTTTCACTCAATTGTACTAAGAAAAAAAAATATTTTTAGTTTTTCAACAAAAGAATGTTCAGGTTTCTAAGGTAAGTAATATACCCAGCATATTTATTTCCATCTCCATGGACTTTTTCCTAGAACCCCTCCTAATTCATCCCCTTCCCCTAGCCTTAAATTCATAATATTTTGAATAACCCAGAGTATTTTTTTTCAAAGACCAAATAAAATTACTCCCTTCTCCTGACTAAAATCCCTCAAAGCTACCCTCTGTCCTTCTCTTCTCATTCCCTCAAGATAATGTCTAAACATCTTAGTATGGCATACAGCACTGTTCATGGTATGGTACCTCTCCAGGACAAATGCATATTACTATCTACAAAACTACTTGCTTTGAACATCTTAAACTTACCTGAATGAGATACTTTCTCTGCTTCCCCTAAAACTTCAATCATTCTCACCCCTTAGCATAGATCATCTGTCTTCAACATTTTCATCATTGGCTAACTTCTGTTAATCCTTCCTAAGTTTGAGTGATCCAGGAAGCTTTCTGTTCCCAACTAGCCTGTCTCCCAGTGGTGCCCCCAGCTGGTCTAGTAGCTATGTCCTGTATAATCAAATAGTATAAATCACTAATTTCTCACATCTTTAATTATCACAGTGTGAGATTCTTTTGAGCAGGAAAAAAATTTATTATTACATCGTGAGTATTCAATACAGATCCTGAAAAATGACTGGCCATAGTTAAAATATGTTATTTTTTAATACTCCAGTATCCACATAGTATCCTGGCTTTTACTGAAACCTCCATGAAAACCTCCTGGCTTTTACTGAAAACTCATGAAAACATGAGTCTTGGTAATAGTCAAAGATGATAGAAGTCATTTGGGACTAGAAATGCTCATTTTCTGACATCTGGAAGTTAGAGGATAAGCATCAGATCTAGGATTGGCCAACTGAACATTCCTACTCAGGACTATAAATCCACATGGGAGAAAACAAAGCATATAAGACAAAGCTTATTCTCACAGTGGCATCTGTGATCTCAGGAGCTTATGGATACTATGATTGGCAATCATAGTTATAAGAAGACCATGCACAAGCTTGGGCACCTACCTGACTGTGCTCTGCGATGTCTTCCTGACCTGTTTTCTGTGTTCAGGACTTTGATTCAATGAACTGCATGGTTTTCTGCAAATAAATTCATTTTCTGCTTAGATTAGTCAGTAGTGGTCAAGACTTTGATGAAAAGAAAGAAATTCAAAATTCTAATGACTGGACAGTTAGATGGATGGACTGATACACAAATGACTAAATCAATGAATGAGTAAAAGCAACAAAGCGTCAAAGAAAGAATAAGCTCAATTTCCACTACTTTTACCATTCTTCCCTTCCTCTTTCCATTACTTGACTTCCCAATCTTTTCTGTAATAGCAAGTGATTTTTAAAACAAATAAACATTCTAATTTTCTAGAAACCCTTAGGGTTCTTAAATAATGTACAAAAATAATTTAGAACATATTGACTTAATAATTTTCTGCTAGCCTGTGAACTAGTTGAAGTAGAAGTTCTGTATCCTCTCCTTTGGGCTCATTTATTTTTTGAAATTAAGGAAGAAATTAGAAGAATCAAAAAAAAAAAACTAGCATCTTTCATTCATAAAAACTAGCTGAGCCTAGTACAATATTAAACTCACATTTCAATAAATAAATCTACTCAGGTCTTTCATGCCCACATGTCCGTTGCTCAGTCAGTCTTCACGACTCCTTCTTCTTCACTGTAGGAGGCCCAGGGAGTTCTGCCATGGCATGTCCTTTGTCACTCTGTGACCGGCAGGTACTGGGAGATGCATGGGGAGGATGCCAGGACACACAGGAATCTGGAATATGGACTTAGTTGCCTTTGAAGATGTGGCTGTAACCTTCACCCAACAGAAGTGGGCTTTGCTAGATCCTTCCCAGAATTTCTACAGAGATGTGATGCAGGAAATTGTCATAAATCTGGCTTCTATGGAAACAAATGGGAACATCAACATTGAAGATCAGTAAAGAATTCTTGGAAAAATTTAAAGCACATTATATCTCAAACTAGAGGCAAATCATATGACTATTAGTAATGTGTAAAGACACCATACAATGATAACCAATGTTGGAATGCCTTCATTTACTTGATTTATCTTACAAGTGCTCAAAGAGATATGGTAGTCTTTGATTTTCACAGTTCATTTCAAATCCTTCAGGGAAGTCACACGAGAGAGAAATCCTATAAATGTAAACAACGTGGTAAAGCCTTCAGTGTTTCGAATTCCTTTCTCATACCTGAAAGAACTCATAGTGGAAAGAAACCCTATGAATGTAAGAAATGTGTGGAAAAGCATTCAGTTTTTCCTATACTCTTAAAAGACACCAAAGAATTCACTCTGGAGAAAATCCCAGAAAATGTAAGAAATGTGGTAAAGCCTTCAGATATTCCAGTTCCCCTTAAGACAATGAAAGAACTCATACTGGAATAAGACTGTATAAATGTGAGGAATGTGGTAAACCCTTTAGTCACTCCAGTAGCCTTCTTTACTGTGAAAAAACTTATGCTGGAGAGAAACCTCATGAATATAAGAAATTTAGTAAAATCTTCAGCTGTTCCAGTAACCTTCATTATCATGAAAGAACTCATACTGGAGAGAAACCATGTGAATATAAGAAAAGTGGGGAAGCATTTCATTGTCTTGCTAACTTGCAATAACATATAAAGACACACTGGTGAAAACCTCTATGCATGTAAGAAATGTGGTAAAGCATTCACTTTTTTCAGTTTCCTTTGAGCATATGAAAATGATTGTAGAGAAAAGCCCCACGATTGTAAAATTGTGGAAAAGGCTTCAGTTGTTCTACTTTCTGTCAAATACATGAAAGATCACATATCGAAGAGAAATCCTATGAATGTAAGGAATGTGGAAAGCATTTAATTTTCACAGTTTCCTCCAAAGACATGAAAGGAATAAAACTGGAAAAAAAGCTTGTGAATGTAACAAATGTGGAAAAGTTATCTGGTTTTTCAGTTCTTTCTGAAATGTTGAAAGGACTCACACTGAAGGAAACCCTAATGAATGCACAAAATATGATATGGTCTTTAGTTATTCCAGTTACATCTGATGACATAAAATAACTTACTCTGCAGAAAGAAAAAATAATGCATGGGATGTGGACATGCATTTATTTCTCTCATATTCATTCAAAGGCTCATGAAAATGCACAATGGAGATGGACCTTACAAATATAAGAAAGCACACAAGATTAAAATCCCAGTAGTTTGGGAAATATAGAGAAGTTATGAATTTTGAAAATTACTTTAAAAGTCATTTGAAAACACTTGCTGGAAAGAAATCCTATAAACATAAGTAATGTGGAAATCCTAATTCAAATTAATTATTCAACAATGCACTGAAAAATCCATATGAAATTTTTTTTATACTTTACCTTCTGGGATACATGTGCAGGTTTGTTATGTAGGTATATATGTGCCATGGTGGTTTGCTGCACCCATCCATCTGTCATCTACATTAGGTATTTCTCCTAATGCTATTCCTCCCCTTGCCCCCAACTCCCCAACAGGCCCCAGTGTGTGATGTTCCCCTCCCTGTGCCCATAGGTTCTCATTGTCCAACTCCCAATTATGAGTGAGAACATGTAGCATTGGATTTTCTGTTCCTGTGTTAGTTTGCTGAGAATGATGGGTTCAGCTTCATCTATGTCCCTGCAAAGGACACAAACTCATTCTTTTTTACAGCTACATAGTATTCCATGGTGTATAAGTGCCACATTATCCAGTCTCCCATTGATGGGCATTTGGGTTAATTCCGTGTCTTTGCTATTGTGAATAGTGCTGCAATAAACATGTGTGCAAGTGTCTTTATAGTAGAATGATTTATAATCCTTTGGGTATATACCCAGTAATGGGATTGCTGGGTCAAATGGTATTTCTGGTTCTAGATCCCTGAGGAATCACCACACCGTATTCCACAATGGTTGAACTAATTTAAACTCCTACCAACAATGTAAAAGCATTCCTATATCCCCACATCCTCTACAGCATCTGTGGTTTCCTGACTTTTTAATGATTGCCAACCTAACTGGCATGAGATGGTATCTCATTGTGGTTTTGATTTGCATTCCTCTAATGACTAGTGATGATGAGTTGTTTTTTTTTTCATATGTTTGTTGGCCACATAAATGTCTTCTTTTGAAAAGTGTCTGTTCATATCCTTTGTCCACTTTTGATGGGGTTGTTGGGTTTTTTCCTTGTAAATTTGTTTAAGTTCCTTGTAGATTCTGGATATTAGCCTTTTGTCAGATGGATAAATTCCAAACATTTTTTCTCATTCTGTAGGTTTCTTGTTCACTCTGATGATAGTTTCTGTTGCTGTGCAGAAGCTCTTTAGCATAATTAGATCCCATTTGTCAATTTTGGTTTTTGTTGCAATTGCTTTTGGTTTCAGTTTTGAAGTCATGAAGTGTTTGCCCGTGCCTGTGTCCTGAATGGTACTGTCTAGGTTTTCCTCTAGGTTTTTTATCATTTTAGGTCTTACATTTAAATCTTTAATCCATCGAGTTAATTGTTGTATAAGGTGTAAGGAAGGAGTCCAGTTTTGGTTTTCTGCATATGGGTAGCCAGTTATCCCAATATCATTTATTAAATAGAAAATCCTTTCCTCGTTGCTTGTTTTTGTCAGGTGTGTCAAAGATCAGATGGTTGTAGATGTGTAGTGTTATTTCTGAGGCCTCTGTTCTGTTCCATTGGTCTATATATCTGTTTTGATACCAGTAGCCTTGCTGTTTTGGTTACTGTACCATGCTGTTTTGGTTACTGTACCATGCTGTTTTGGTTACTGCAGCCGTGTACTATAGCTTGAGATCAGGTAGCATGACTGGCAAATGGGATAAAGAGTCAAGACCCATTGGTGTGCTGTATTCAGGAGACCCACCTCACATGCAAAGATACACATAGGCTCAAAATAAAGGGATGGAGGAAGAGTTACTAAGAAAATGGAAAACAAAAAAAGCAGAGGTTGCAACCCTAGTCTCTGATAAAACAGACTTTAAACCAACAAAGATAAAAAACAAGACAAAGAAGGGCATTACATAACGGTAAAGGGATCAATGCAAACAAGAAGAGCTAACTATCCTAAATATATATTCACCCAATACAGGAGAACCCAGATTCATAAAGCAAGTTCTTAGAAACCTATGAAGAGATGTAGACTCCCACAAAATAATAGTGGGAGACTTTAACACCCCACTATTAATATTAGACAGATCAATGAGACAGACAATTAACAAGGATATTCAGGATTTGAACTCAGCTCTGTACCAAGCAGACCTAATAGACATCTACAGAACTCTCTACCCCAAATCAACCGAATATACATTTTTCTCAGCACCACATAGCACTTATTCTAAAATTGCCACATAATTGCCACTCCTTAGCAAATGCAAAAGAACAGAAACCATAACAAACTGTCTCTCAGAACACAATGCAATCAAATTAGAACTTGGGATTAAGAAATTCACTCAAAACCACACAACTACATGAAAACTGAACAACCTGCTCCTGAATGACTACTGGGTAAATAACAAAATGAAGGCAGAGATAAATAAGTTCTTTGAAACCAATGAGAACAAAGACACAACGTACCAGAATCTCTGGGACACAGCTAAAGCAGTGCTTAGAGGGAAATTTATAGTACTAAATGTCCACAAGAGAAAGCAGGACATATCTAAAATTGACACCCTAACATCACAATTAAAAGAACTAGAGAAGCAAGAGCAAACAGATTCAAAAGCTAGCAGAAGACAAGAAATAACTAAGATCAGAGCAGAACAGAAGGAGATACAGACATGAAAACCCCTTCAAAAATCAATGAATCCAGGAGCTCGCTTTTTGAAAAGATTAACAAAACAGATAGACTGCTAGCTAGACTAATAAAGAAGCAAAGAGAGAAGAATCAAATGGATACAATTAAAAAATGATGCACTGATGCCACAGAAATACAAACTATCATCAGAGAATACTATAAATACCTCTATGTAAATAAACTAGAAAATCTAGAAGAAATGGATAAATTCCTGGATGCATAATAAATGGATAAATAAATGGATAAATTCCTGGACACAAGACTAAACCAGGAAGAAGAAGAATCCCTGAACAGACTAATAATAAGTTCTGAAATCAAGAGAGTAATTAATAATCTACCAACCAAAAAAAGCCCAGGACCAGACGGATTCACAGCCAAATTCTACCAGAAGTATAAAGAAGAGCTGGTACCATTCCTCCTAAAACTATTCCAAATAATAGAAAAAGAGGGACTCCTACTAACTCATTTTATGAGTCCAGCATCATCCTGATACCAAAACCTGGCAGAGACACAACAAAAAAAGAAAATTTCAGGCCAATATCCCTGATGAACATCAATGCGAAAATCCTCAATAAAATACTGGCAAACCAAATTCAGTAGCACATTAAAAAGCTTATTCACCATGATCAAGCTGGCTTCGTCCCTGGGGTACAAGGCTGGTTCAACATATGGAAATCAATAAACGTAATCCATCACATAAACAGAACCAATGACAAAACCACGTGATTATCTCAATAGATACAGAAAAGGCCTTCGATAAAACTCAACACCCCTTCATGCTAAAAACACTCAATAAACTAGGTATTGATGGAATATATCTCAAAATAATAAGAGCTATTTATGACAAACCCACAGCCAATATCATACTGAATGGGCAAAAGCTGGAAGCATTCCCTTTGAAACCGGCACAAGACAAGGATGCCCTCTCTCACCGCTCCTATTCAACACAGTATTGGAACTTCTGGGCAGGGCAATCAGGCAAGAGAAAGAAACAATGACTATTCAAGTAGAAAGAGAGGAAGTCAAATTATCTCTGTTTCCAGATAATATGATTGTATATTTAGAAAACCCCATCATCTCAGCCCAAAGACTCCTTAAGCTGATTAACAACTTCAGCAAAGCCTCAGGATACAAAATTAATGTGCAAAAATCACAAGCATTCCTATGCACCAATAATAGAGAAACAAATCATGAGCAAACTCTTAATTGCTACACAGACAGTAAAATACCTAGGAATACAACTTACAAGGGATGTGAAGAACCTCTTCAAGGAGAACTACAAACCACTGCTCAAGGAAATAAGAGAGGACACAAACAAATGGAAAAACATTCCATGCTCATGGATAGCAAGAATCAATATCATGAAAATGGCCATACTGCCCAAAATAATTGATAGATTCAATACTATTCCCATCAAGCTACCATTGACTTTCTTCATAGAATTAGAAAGAACTACTTTAAATTTCATATGGAACCAAAAAAGAGTCCGTATAGCCAAGACAATTCTAAGCAAAAAGAACAAAGCTGGAGGCATCACGTGAACATGTTAAAATAATAAACATATTGTTTTCATCAGTGGCTCATTCTTAAAGAGCTTTTGGATTATGTATTTCCACTTCTTTTGTTAGGAAACACTGAGGTAAGAAGTCTGTATGTACTCTTTTACCAACAGTACATGAGTTTAACAGTACTTTTAAGCCAGTTAATAAAAATTTTCTTTATCTATTTTAAAGTGTGTTACATGTATAAATTCACATATTCTTCTAATATTTACTTTAAATTTTATATAGTTCTTTAATTATTCTGTGATTAATGGGCTACTGAAAAATTAGTCTTTTTTGATGGCCTTATAGGAAGGATTTAGATATACTCACCCATTATATATATATTCCACCTTTTAGTCATATGACAGAAATGACTAGTTTTTGGCATAAAAAGATTATACTTTTTCTTTGCCAATAGTGTCAATTTGTTAAAAAGTAAAATCTACGCATGATTCTAAATAGCAATTAGATATCTTCCTATGAATATCCCACAAGTACCTTAAGCTGAACATGTCTTTTACAAATAATTGATTTCTTTATTTCTAAACGTGGGTTATAAATTTTGCCTGTACTTTGGGTTTCAGATGAAAATATGACACCATACATAGACTTCCAGCACTTTTTACCTTAAACTTCCTCAAAATTAATAAGAAATGCAGAAAGCTAAATCTGTATTATGACTAGAATTTTACAAAATAAATTCCATACAAATTCTCAATATTTTGAGGCAATTCTGTAAGCTATAACAGAAGGAAGAAATAGAGACTGGAATTTCCATTATGTAAAGGAAATGCTAAAATTGGGAGCAACTGAATGAGTTCCCATAGGATGCATCCTCAGAGCTCATATTCAGAGAAGCAAGTAAGCGCAAACAAACAAACAAGACAAAACAGCATTGATCCTAATGGAACAGGGTTTAAAGGTAGCAAGCAAATTTTTAACTCTCCTCCCATTGAGATTTGGGACTCTATCAGATCTCTTTAATCAAAGTAGACTTCTCATAGCTTCGACCAATACAGTACTTTGAAAAGTGACTCAATATGTCTTCTAAGGTTTTAAAAATGACTAAAAGACCATACATTTTATCTTCTTCAATAGGACATTCACTACTAGAACTCTGAGACTTCATGTAAGGAGTCTTCCACCCTAAAAATGCCATGCTTAGGAAGCTATTTCTGGTCACCACTTCCAGTTGAGTTCTGCCTTCAACCATCCCTGTAAATACACAAGACTTGTGATTAAAGCCAATGATCCCATCCAGCTCTTTTACCAGGACAATGTCACAGAGTCACCTCCCTCAAAGCCACCTTAAGCAGAAGAAACACACAGCCAAAGTTAATGCTTGACCCAGGAAATTGAGAGATATGTTAAAATGACTGATATTTTAAGCTACTAAGTTTTGGGATTGTTCGTTGTGTAACAGTAGATAACTGGAACGGAGTTTGAAAACAGAGGTGGTAAAACCAAAGGATAACATGTGGTATGGATGAGGGGAACAGGCAATGGATGAAAGCATAACAGTCTTCAATCTGACTACTGGATATCAGAGGGCTTAATGTAACGTGAGGAATATATGAAACTGGAAAAAAATAGATCCTTGTTACATATTGGAAGAAAGTTTGGCAACACTGTCACCTAAAACAACAGGGAAAATAAGAAATATACCTAATGAATTAAATAATATAACTAAGGAAATTTTCTGGGAAGTGTTGGAGATGCCATCTGATCTCTTCTAGATACCTATAATAAAATTAAAAGGGAGCACAATGAGCCAAAAAAAATAAAAAGGAAACTGTTCAATGTTTGAATAAAATTTGGAGGAAATATAAAAGGTCCAGGACTATCTTTCCAAGAAAGACAATATTTTCAAAGAGATAACGTTAAGGAAAAGATCAAATTCAGAACACTGCAAATGAAACACAGGCTGAAGGAATCTGAGTTCTGCCTATAAAATATTTTCATAAGATGGCACACAGGTTTAAGTCAGAGCCTCAAACATACTTTAATTTATATAGAAAGCTAAGAACATTAAGAGTGTAGCTTAGACCCTCTTAGCTAGACAGCAGTGCTTCTAAGACAACTAAAGGTGCTTCCCATAGGAACCTCATAGGGTAGGGAGCCAAGATACAGATTCATCTTAACACGTGTGTGTGCATTTGCCTAATGGAGTTTATTTATAAATTGATACATGAGAGATCTCAAAACTTTTCAAAGAAAGTATGTCCACCTTAACTAAAATTGATAGGGACAATAAAAAGTGTACAGACTTCGGGAACCCCAAATTTCTATGGGCATAGAGCAGGCTGATAATGTTACTTGGCTGCCAAATTGGCTATGTTTTAGGAAAAGAAAGGATTGCTCAAAGAGCACAACCAAGAATTGCAGAGAATTATTGACAGAGAGCAGGACCAAGTTTTGTTCATGAAAGGTGAATTTAAGAATTGCTTTACTAGTGACTGACATATGCCTCCCGTTTACCCTCCTTATCCATGGGAGTGTCTAGTGTGTACCATCACAGTATCATGCATGTGTGTGCCTTGGGGGAGCAAGGCATTGTTTCTGAAGTTCACAGTTCTTCAAAATATGTAGAATTGTGCCCAAGGAAATGAACTCAAAGAGGTTTATTTGCCCTAGGAAATGATTTCATACAAGATTCTAAACCTCCAGCCTGAGCCCAATGCTCTAATAGGATGAAGTTTCTGGGAGCTGAGTCTTAGGAGAGGGTGAATATATTTTGCATGTTAGAGAAATGTAAATGTTAAGTGTCCCAAAGGCAGACTGCGGAAGTTTTAAACGTAGATGCAAAATCTTTACTCCTTCTCTAAGAGGTGGAGCCTATGTACTCTCCCCTGGAACTGAGTTAGTCTAGTGAATCCTTCCACCAGTTGAATATACCAGACATGATGCTAAGTGACTTTGGAGTGTAGCTCATGAAATTCCATGCAGTTTCTGCTTTGTTCAATGCTTGAGGGGCCACCTGTGAGCACTCTAGTTGACAGTACCAGCTGAGCCTGGCCTTCTAGCTATTCCCACCAAGATACGTCAGTGAAGCCATCTTGGATGTCCATGAACAGAGAATAATATTTGAGTATATGGAAAAACTTAAACATTAAAAACAAGGGGAATAACTTCTGTGGCTCTATTGAATGACCTTGCTTTGGATAAATTTTTCGCCTGAGAACAACTAGAAATTTGCATAAATTTATTAATCAGAGTTCAACATTCAGTGCCAATTGATCAATTACTTCCATTGGCAAATGCCAATCAATTTCACTGAGAGGCTAAGAAACTAAGAAGCTGAACAGAAACTTTTGTAGACAACACCTACATCCATCCATATAGAAAAATTTGATGATGCATAAAACCAAAATGTAAAATTTTAAAACAAAGTTTCTGGAAAAAAATAGGAAAATACTTCTGTAATACAAAAAAGATGAATTTGACTGCAACAAAGTTTAAAATTTCTGTCCATAAAAAGACATCAACTAAGAAAATGAATAAACAATGCAGAGAGTGGGAAAAAATATTTGCAGCAGCACATATATCTGACAAAGAAATTGTATTTGGAATAAAGAACTACTACAAAATACCAGGAAAATAGTTCCCAAATTCACAGTTTAAAAATTGGATACAGGCTGGGCATGGTAGCTCATGCCTGTAATCCCAGCACTTTGGGAGGCCGAGGCAGGTAGATCACCTGAAATTAGGAGTTTGAGACCAACCTGACCAACAGAGTGAAACCCTGTCTCTACTAAAAATACAAAAATTAACCAGGCATGGTGGCTCATGCCTGTAATCCCAGCTACTTGGGAGGCTGACACAGGAGAATTGCTTGAACCTGGGAGGCGGAGGTTGCAGTGAGCCGATATCATGCCATTGCACTCCAGCCTGGGTAACAAGAGCAAAACTCCATCTCAATAAATAAATAAATAAATAAGTAAATAGGATACAAGACTCAAACAGACACTTGACAACAAGAAAAGTATTTAATTTGCTAAGGGAAACAAGAAATTATACTCAACATCATTAGTCACCAAGACTAAGCAAATTAAAAGCACAAGATACTCCTTCAAACACTATAATCGCTAAAAATCCGAATGTTGGTGAAGATGTGGAACAACTGGCACTCTTCTTCTTTACTGGTGATAATGTAAATGATACAGCCATTTTGGTAGACTGTTGGCAGTTTTTGATACATTAAACATAAATCTACCTTATAACCCAGCACTTCCGCTCTTAGGTATTTATTCAAGAGAAATGAAAACATATGGCTACACAAAGATTTACACAAGAATGTTTACAGTAGCCTGATTCACAATTGCCAAACACTAAGACAACCCAAATGTCCACGAACAAGATAACGGAGAAGCTAATTGTGGTTTAGCTACAGTGGAATGCTACTGAGCAATAAAAACTAAAATAATTCTGTATGGATATTCTTTGTTCCATAAACTTCACTTCTAGCAATTACACAGGAAATGAATTAACTATAGGATAGTAATGGCAGCATGCTTATAATAGTGAAAAATGGAATCAAATAAAGTTTCTCAAATTAGGAAACAGGTTAAATTAACTATAGCTTATACATAAAGTGGAAAAATGTTGGGACTATAGAAATTATTTTTATGAAAAACTGGTCACAATATATTAATTGAACAAATCAACTTGTGGTATCATATGTACAATATGTTATAGGCAATGGGTACATGCCTACATGCACTCATACTTACAATAGTGTTTATGTATTTGTATAAATGTATACCATGGAGTAGGTAGCTTAAACACAAATTTATTTATCCCAGTTCTGGAGGGTGAGAAATTCAAGACCAAGGTGCTGGCAGATTCAGTGTCTAACAAGTGCACTCTTCCTGACTTCCTGAAAGCAATCTCCTCATTGTATCCTCACAAGGAGAGAAGGCTGGGGAGAAAGCAAGATTGCTCCTGTCTCTTCTTATAAGAGCACTAGTCCCACCATGAGGGCTCCACTCTCATGACCTAATTACCTTGCAAATGCCCCACCTTCAAATACGATCACATTGAGAATTCAGGTTCCAACTTCGGAATTTTGAGAGCATCCAAACATTCAGTCTATAGCAGCGTGTGTGTCCCCAGCATGTGCACTAAGTGTGTGTGCACATATGGAGAGACTACGTGGTCAGGATGTGGAATAGTTGTGTTGAAATAATGTTTGGAAGCTTCTTTCTTCAGTGACATTGCTGAATCCTATTTCGTTTTGTTGTTGTCGTTTGTTTGTTTTTGAGACAGAGTCTCGCTCTGTCACTCAGGCTGGAATGTAGTGGCACAATCTCGGCTCACTACAACCTCTGCCTCCGAGGCTCAAGAGATTCTCCTGCTTCAGCCTCCTGAGAAGCTGGGACACGCACCAACACACCCAGCTAATTATTTTAAGTATGTTTAGTGGAGACAAGGTTTCGCCATGTTGGTCAGGCTGGTCGTGAACTCCTGACCTCAAGTGATCCTTCCGCCTCGAACTCCCAAAGTGCTGAAATTACAGGTGTGAGCCACCATACCCAGCCTTATTTTGTTTTTAACAGATATTAATTGCCAATATCATAAAAATAGACCATAAACCAATAAAAATTCAGTATTCAAGTCAAATAAAATGTATGCTTAATTATATGCATCTCATATTAACTTACTAAATCACAAATTTTTGTTAGATTTTTTAATAATCAATGCGCAATTATCATTTCTTCTAAACCTGAGGTGAAGCCAGTCCATATTACTTTCTGTTGAGAAATATCCAGTGTGAGGGAAAAGCTACTGATTTTGTTCTTATTGGCTTGTGATACTATGCAGCTAAACGATGACTCTGCAACACCGCGCCCCGGACTCTCCTAGCTCTAGCATATAGAAAGTGTTTCCACTCACGAAAGTCTCCTTACAATAATTTTTTAACACATTTTCTCTATATATTACACTTGGCAAACTTTTTCTGTAAATATCCAGATAGTAAGTATTTTGGCTTTATGACCTGTCGGTCTCTATCACGGCTAAAAAATATACTGTTGTCAGAGTAACCACAAACACTGTATAAATAAATACTGTGGCTGTGTTCTAATGAAACTTTATTTTATTTACAAAAAGAGGCAAGGGGCCAGGATTTGGCATGCGGGCCATAGTTTGCTGACCACTGCCCAACATAATATAAATAATTATAACAATGATATAAACATAATGAAATCAGGAATAAATAGGCTAGAAAGGGCATGGACAATGATTAATACATTCAATAGATTCTATACTTTGAATATTAATCATATAAATATGAGATATTCTAACAAAATATTAGTAATGGTTTTTGTCTTTTTAAAAAACTTTTATTTTAAGTTCAGGATACATGTGCAGGTTTGTTATATAGCGAAACTTATGTCATGGGGGTTTGTTGTACAGGTTATTTCAGAACCCAGGTATTCAAGCCTACTACCCATTAGCTGTTTTCCTGATCCTCTCCCTCTTCCCACCCTCCACCTTCCAACAGGCCTCCGTGTGTGTCGTTCCCCTCTATGTGTTCATGTGTTCTTATTATTTAGCTGCCATTTATAAGTGAGAACATTCAGCATTTGGTTTTCTGTTCCTGTGTTAGTTTGCTAAGCTTATATTAATATAAACCTTCTAACAGTATTGAAATAGTTAAGTAAAAGAGGAATCTTGTAGTGAAGAATTACATTTGAATTACTTTCTTAAATATAGATACATGTCTTTGGAAAGAGAATTTGCTGAGATAATTTGCCAAAGGCAATTATTGGAGAATTAAACTGATGGATAGGGAGACCATATAATGTATCATTCAAATTGAGAAAGTTGGGAAAGCAAAAGCAATGCTAAATTATTAAAATATACACTTTTCGAAAGATGTATTTGTTGACTAACAAGTTTGCTTCATATTTTTAGACCTGTAAAATAGTTATATTCAAAAACTACTTTCAGAAAGTGAATAAAATATCTTCTAAAAGTAAAAACATATACACGTGTTCATTTAAGCACATTTGTTTCCATTAATTACCTGAACGTTTAAAAGCAGTGGAAAAAGAATAATTGTTTGTACTTCCTATGTCTCTCATATCATGCCACGGGTCTTTTTCTGAAATGTGCATTTTTCAATGTAATCTTATGAAATAATAAGATTATAATAGTAAAATTTTATTATATTGAAACATTATTTATATAATAATTAATGCTATTAGCAAATTTTCTTGCAATTTTTTCAAATTCGCATTTTACAGTGAATAAATATGAAATTGTGAAAAAATTTTAATTGACCCTTCTCTGTAGACTTTAATGCTTTTAAATAAGGAATTACACTCCGAGTTCCAAGGTAAATAGAACAAACTCTGTGACATGGAGAATATCCTCATTTCTAATGTTTTCATGTGAAACTTTGTAAATACTTAAGCCCAATATACTTATAAGTACTGACTAGCTTTTTGTCTCCATTCCAAGCACCTTTCTTCACAACCATTTGTACAAAATAAGAAACTTCAAATGTCTTCTCTAATTTTTATAAAACTTTCACCAAATATAAATGTTGAAAACTCATAGAACTATTCAAACTCAATCCTTTCCAGTACAGGATATAAATTTATTCAACTGGAAATAGGAACTCCATCAAAAAAAAAATTTCCCCCAATTTGAGATTTTTTTTTTTTTTTTTTTTTTTTGGAGACAGCGTCTTACTCTGTCACCCAGGCTGAGTACAGTAGCACCATCACTGCTCACTGCAACTTTGACCTGGGCTCAAGTGATCCTCCTGCCTCAGCCTCCTGAGTAGCTGGGACCACAGACATACACCAACACATGAGCTAATTTTTTCTGTTTGTATTTTTTTGTAGATATGGGGTCCCACTATGTTGCCGAGGCTGGCCTCAAACTCCTGGACTCAAACGATCCTCCTGCCTCAGCCTCCCAAAGTGCTGGGATTACAAGTGTGAGACATCATGACCAGCCTAATTTGAGATATTTCAAAATGCAGCTATAAAATTTCAAATTTAAATTGTAAACCATTTAAGAAATAATATTTAATTTGTTCCAATCATCCCCTGCTTTTATGGGATACACTGCAACGGTTTCCTTTTCATAAGTTTTGTTTCGAACACTTGCAATTTGCTAAAAGCATTACAAGCTAATGTGTTTTGGTACTCCATTCATTTAAAAATGCATTGATTAACTATGTCCTACTGATTCTGAATGAAATATAACAAAAAATTTAGATGACTCTTTTTCAAAAATAACTCAGCATCATGGTAGGGCATTTAGATTTGTTTCCAAAGTCTTCAGAGCCTACATTTCTAATATCTGATTGATGGTGGGCAGCAAAGATGAAAAGCACATCTGCCAGCTACAACTATTTTTTGCTCTTATTGAAAGAAGCTTCCCACATAAACACTTTATATTCAGTTACTGTAAACTGTTATATATTTAAAACTGTAGAAATTTTTACAAGTATTGTTTCTATTACCATTAATAGAATAGAAACAATAATACATTATGTGCTCACCAGGATGAATCACTCCAAGGTCACTCAATTTAGTAACTATATTGTTTCCCTGTGATTCTACATTCCACCATACACGGTAATGCAGCAAAACCAAATAAAACCCAAATTTGTAGTAATGAAGCAAAACCAAATTATTTTATTTTTAATTTTGAAGCTTTTAACTGAATTTTATAAGCATCCACCGTAATATCAGATATTTCACAATTGACAGACCAAACATCAAAAGCATTTACTTTGAGTTCGTAAACTGGATAGAAAAAAAGATGGATGCAGTATTGGAATTAAATAGTTTTCTGTTTGAAGGATCCAAACATACTAATATAAGCCTGGCATCACTTAATAATTGGAAATATTCTTCTGTGAATGCAGCAAATATATTCACAGCTACTGCTTCAGTTTTCATACATGCACAGGAAAATCTGGAGCTAAAAAGTGAATTAAAGCCATCATAAATGGTCATTTTATCTAAATGATAAATGGTATTTCACAAAGTGATATGTAAAAATACCTGTTGCAGCTGCAATTAAATCACAGTCATCAGGCAAATTCTTAATATTACCATTAACTTATAAGGAGACACTGATGCTTCCTTAGCATGTTCGTCTTCTGTTTCTGTGTGGTCACTGATATCACTGTGGTCTCCAAGGCACATAGTAATTGCAGACAAATATTTTGTGTAAGCTACATGTTCTCCATCAACATTTTAGAAAAGCAGAAATAAAGTACTAAATTTACTAAATTATTACAAGCATGCACTGTTAGTTTTTTAGTTCATTGCAATCAAATTTAAATATATTGCTATTCTCATGAAAAAAAATAAATAGCCAAACAATAAAATACATATCTGTATATATCTGTATATTTTTCCATATAATATCAACATTGTTATAGCAATAATGTTCAGAACACTCTCAATATTCTCATCCTCCCTTTCCTACATGTATTTCACATACATTTAATCAATAATTGTCCATGTTAACCACTGACTCTTCCAACTGGTGATCTGCCCACTTCATGTGTCTTACAGGCCATGGCCTGGCCACAGCACAACTGTCCAGCACATCAAGTAAGGGGAATAGTGATTACTTCTCCTCGCAACATGAAGCAATGAGTTAGCAGTCCCAAGCTATCCTTGAGAGGTGTTTGTTACCAGATAAATTTTTTAAAAAAATAAAAAAACATAAAAACAGGTTATAACTGAGTATTTTGTCTTATTTTTTGTTCTTTCTAAGATTTAATCATGTGACAAAATGAAACTCTGATCACTCTGCATAACAGAAACTGGAAGGTCAAAGTGAGTAACCACAAAAGCTTAGTAGGTACACTTTCCCAACAGTTGAAAATTGGAATTAAAGAAACAGTAGCATTTACAATAGCATTGAAACATAAAATACTTAGGAATAAATTGGTCAGAATATATGCAAGAACCATACACTGACGTCTACAAAGTATTGCTGATAAATATTAAAGAAGACCTAAGTAAGTACATTAAAAAGCCATGTTGATGGATTAGAAATTCATTCTTGGTAAGACTTTACCAAGAATGACTTTACCATTCTTGGTAAGACTTTACCATTCTTGGTAAGACTTTCAAAAGTCTTAGTAAGACTTTCAAAGTGGGTCTATAGAGTCACTGCAATCTCAATCAGAATGTCAGCAGATTCTTTGCAGAAATTGGGGAGCTGATTCTAAAATTAACATGGAAAGGCAAAGGACTTTTAGAAATCCAAGCAATTTTGAAAGTAAAGAACAAAGCTGAAGAACTTAAAAGAATAGAGTTCAAGACATTCTAGTAAGCAGAAGTAATCAAAACAGTGTCTTACTGGACACCAAATTGAGGAACAGAATAGAGAAAAACACACACACATATGCAAATGATTTCCAACAAAATTGTCAAGAAAATTCTATAGAAAATGTATAGTCTTTATTTTTTCAGCTTTATTGAGGTATAATTGAGAAATATTTGTATATATTCAAAATATGCTATGTACTGTTTTGGCATACATATATACATTGTGAAATGATTACCACAATCAAGCTAGCTAACATATCCATCACCTCACATAGTTACCGTGTGTGTGTGTGTGTGTGTGTGTGTGTGTATGTGTGTGTGGTCAGAATGCTGAAGATTAACTCAGTTATCAAGGAAACATAGTCTTTAAACAGAAGCTCCAGTCTTATTTCACACTGCATATAAAAATTAATTCAAAGTGGAAGAATCATAGACTTAAATGCAAGAGTTAGGACTATAAAACTTCCAGAAAATTTAGGAGAAAATTTTTCTGACCGTGGGTTACGCAAATATTTTTTAACTATGACACAAAAAGCAAAGACTATAAAATTAGTTGATGGGTGCAGCACAGCAACATGGCACAAGTATACATATGTAACAAACCTGCACGTTATGCACATGTACCCTAGAACTTAAAGTATAATAAAAAATAAAAAAATAAAATAAAATAGGTAAATTAGACATTATCAAAATTGAAAATTTCTGTTCTGTAAAAAAAAAAGATGAAAAGACAGAGAAATGAAATGAAGAAAATATTTGTAAAACATATATCTGATAAAAAGGCTTTATCCAGAATATATATAGAACTCTTACAATGTAATAATAAAAGAAACAACCAGATTTTACAAATGGGCAAAGAATTTGAACACACACTTAGCCAAAGAATATATAGCTCAACATCGTTAGTCATTAGGTAAATACAAATTAAAACTACAATGAGATACCACTACATGCCCAGCAGAATGCCTAAAATCTGGAAAAAGACACAGAAGAAATATTCACCATACTGACTGCTAGTGAGGATGCACAGGAAGTAACATTCTCATCTACTGCTGCTGAGAATGCAAAATGGTACAACTACTTAAGAAAACAGTTTGACCCAGCATATAACCTAGCAATTCCAATTCCAGGTATTTACCCAAGAGGAGTGAAAATATATAACCGCAACAAGATGTGAACACAATTGCTTAGAGCTACTCTTTTTCATAATTGCTGAAACCTGGAAACAATCCATACGTCCTTCAACTGGTGGACGGATAAACAGATTGTGGTAGAAACATATAGTGAAGTACTATTAAGCAATGAATGGTAGTGAATTATTGGTACATGCAACACAAAGGTTTGATCTCAAAAGCATAAAGCTAAGTGAAAGGAGCCAGAAACAAAAAAGTACGTAATGTATGAATTCATTCATCTGTCATTCTGAAAAAGACAAAGCTATTAGGTCAGAAAACAGACCAGTGATTGCCAGTGATTGGGGGTAAGAATAAAAGATTGACTGCAAAAGGGCAAAATAATAACCTGTGGAGATATAAATATGATATCTTGATTGTTGCAGTAATTACGCAACTACATAATGGCAAAAGCCCCGGAACTGAACACTTTCATAGGGTAAATTTTACTGAATATAAATTTTACCTCAGTAAGCCTGACTTTTAAAGAATAAGAAGATGGAAAACTTGGCTGAACTATCTTCTCTTTTTGGAAAGTTCCCTGCCCCCATTCTTTTCAGCCTGGTGTATCATTCCTTTCTCCTTTTTTTCACCAAACTTGATGGGCCTCCATCCTTGCACCTGGCACACTTGGTTAAACTCACTGATGTTCCTGTCTGTTCTCCCATGAGATTGGGCTCCTTTGAGGGGTGTTTTCCCTCCCCAAAGCTATTTCCTATTTAAGTCACATCTAACATAAAAAATAATCAATAACTGTTGGGAGAGAGGAAAAATAAGGAATGAAACAAGGGGGAAAGATACTCTTTTTGCTACTATTTTCTCTACCAACCATTCCTTGAGAGGAAAAGGTTTCTTCTATCATCCTTAAGATACTAAAGCTAATCTTAATTATAAAAATATACTGGATATATGCCTTTAAATGAACTCAGGATTTTGATTTTATTCAGTTATGGTGAAGCCAAGAGATCAGGAGATGATTCCCAGGGAAAAGATGGTTTATTACTAACTGTTCCTAAGAGGATGAGTCATGCACCATTGCATAGGGCCACAGGAAGAGGCACCAGTGTCAGTCAGGAGGCAAAGTAGGGAGGAAACCCTGGGCAAAAGTCTGTATTGTGGGTTTTGGGAAGAGAAGTGGGCAAGGCAGGGTAAGCAGCTGAGCAGGTCACTAGATACTGTAAATAATTTTGTCAAGCCCTGGGATATAGGAGTGGTCTCTAATTGTGTGGTACTTGGCTCTAGGGTGATTTGGCACAGAGAAATAGTGTCCCCAACTGCAGGAGTCTGATAAATGGAGCCAGGGAAAGGTATGAACACAGAATTGGCTGGTTTGCCCATCAAAAGTGTGCTCACCAGCAAGTGTTTGCCATCTCTAGGAAATAGTTACCCATAGGAGAGGCAGTTTCTCCCCCCGGCCAGTGAGGCCCCATATGCCAGAGCACTAAGACAGAAAATAAGAAAACACAGTCAATGCAATTTATATAATATCTTTCTTTTTTTACATTATAGTGTATTCAATCACCTTAGAATAAAATCAGGTGTGCCCTGCTCATTATATGGGTGTTAGCGCTAGTTTTAGTCTCTAAAATAGGTCTAACATCTTGCTAAATATCAAGTAAAAATCAGCTTAGATGATGTGCTAAGGCATATTCTTCTATATTCTGCAATAAGCACTATATAAACATTGAGAGAGACATTTAATTTGTGTGTGGAAAGATGGATTACACAGTCAACTTCTTTAACTTTTATTTCCTACTGTGAATCAACAGAAACTATGCTTTAGTGCCTCCCAGGATAAGTAATAGAAAATGCCACAGACAGAAACTCCTGAGTTATCTTCACCCTTGTTCTTTTATTTAATATTATGTCCATGTTATTTCATTTAATAAAAGATACAGGGGCTGGGAAAACACAACAGTGTGTCTGCGCATGTAAAGATATAGGAGAAATCAATTACAGTATAATACAAAGCATTATATTTTCTTACATACACTTTATTGAAAGTATTAGGAAAAGGCCACACTATATTAGACTCCAAAATATATTTACCTTAAACTTCACTATAATAGAAGAAAACATTTATCACTATTCTAATATCATCAGTAGGTTTTATTTCTGATTTCTCCACTTTGTGTCTGCTTTTAGCCTTATTCAGGGTTAAGCTGGGAATAACAATAATTAAGTTTAAGACCACCAAATGCTTTTATGACAGGGTTCTTAACTGCTGCATAAATACACAAAATAAAATATTTATTTAGGAAATTATGTTTTGTATCTCAAATGGCCTTTTTCAATTGCCCTCTCATTTCCAAGAATCTAAATAGAAACATTGGCTCACATTAAAAAGAGTTTTTAAACATAACCTATGGTGACAATAATTTTAAACAGCTAATATCTGATGTCTTACTATATGCTTACCCAATGTTTGACATACAATGTCTCATTTATTTTTCCAAACACTGCATGAGGGATGTATGCATGCCTTTCCCATTTGCAGATATAGAAACTCAAGGACAGAAAGATTAAGAGACTCAGCTTGTAAGCAGTAACCCTGGGACTTAAATGAAAGGCTCTCTAACTCCCAAACCTATATTTTCACTCTATTACGTTGTATCTCATGTATAAGCTGCTTGGTTGGAGTATTTTCCCCTAGAAACCACGTTATAAACAATATTTATGGTACTATGAGTAACCACAAAGTACTTTGCATTTGTATAAAAGTACCAATACCATTACACAAAATCTGACTATAATGTGTACGGTTGTTACTTCGAGACAATACATGCCAAAGCTTTTCAACTTGCATCACAGGAATCGATTTTCTATTTATGTAGCTGGATAACGGAATATCTTTCCTTTTCCCTTGTGCCCTATTAAACCTGAATACAGCTAATTATGTGGGGTTTTGTGATAAAGTAAGAGAGCAAAATAAGAATCATTTCACAATGGGGGAGACAGAAGTAGGTGGTTCCAGAAAGGCTGAAATAACTATAATGAGCATGGTGGAAGATGAAAACCTCTTCCATGTCTGTTTTTGAGAGAATACATTTCCATCATACATTATGCATCTACAGTTTCAAAGCTCTTCCTAGACATTTTAAAGATATTACCTCTAATCATCACAGCATCTTCGTAAGGTAGATATGAATGCTCTTATTCTATAGCTTAAGGTTAGTTGAAACTAAAAGTGGTTCACACAGCCAGAGAAGGGGTAGAACCAGGTCCTAAAATTCTGGTGTATCTAGCTCCAAAGGCTCCAAGATTGTGTGATTACTGGTGAGTGAAAGGTCTCTGGGAAGGCCAGTAAACTGAAGGTCAAGGTTGTTCCATGGTCACATGTTATTTGGTGCACCAAGTGTTTTAGGGAATTTTAAATTTATGTTCCTCTGCCCACCAATTTTTTATAATTCTTCTACATACTATATTTTACACTCAGCTTCCAACAGAGGTGCATCAATTGCATGGCTCTTGAAAGAAATTAAGAAGTCTGGTGAAAGATGATTATGATGATAGCAGGACATTATACAGAAGCACTTCACTATATGCTGTACATATGACCCATTTAATACTAACAATCATCCTATCTGTTAGATATGGTTATTCCCATTTCACAGATAAGGAAATTGATTAGTTTGCCTAAGCCAACACAATTCCCTGATGATAGAGCTGAGATTTAATTCCAAATCGAAATTATCCCAATGGTATGCTCCTAAATTCTAGGCTAAATTGCTTCTACTAGAGAACTAGGTTGTAAATGTTTCTGTTATAAACAACTCTCAAGCAATAGCTAAAAAACATCAGAACATAGAATTAGCAAAGAAAACTGATTAATTTGTTCTTCATCAGCAGACTCTTCTACTTCCTTTAAAAAAGAATCAGTCAAAACTTCAATTCAGCCCAATTTCAAACACCTTATATTGAGAAAACCTTCACCATAGGCGGTTAGCTTAATTGTCCAGAGGATTTGAGACTAAATAGTCTGTCCTTTGATTTCACTCTCGAATCAATGGCCCTCATGTTCTTCTGTCACTGTGAAGACGATGGCTTCTCATCTCTAGACAGCAGAAGAGTGGGTTTGCAAGAAAGAGAAGCTCGCTGATGTATTAAAGAGAACTGTAACCTCTGCAGAGGATTGATGGTGGCTTCAAGAGAATGTGCTCTCCCATCCACTCACAAGTGTAATTTAAAGAGGATTTTTCAAGACGTGGATAGACACCATCACTCACATCAATTCCCACTTCTTTCTCTCTCTACAACTCTTTACCAATTCTGGTCCACAGCTACTCTGCCCTGTTTAATCAACAGCGTGAATTTGAGAAGTATTCTCCAGTTTTCCCAAATGAATTTCTTATAATGCAAATTGAAAGAAGTGGTAAAAATGATAAATATGTCTGCAGTGTAACAGATTTGTTTCAAGCCGTATGATCTGCCTGAGGGTAAAAGGAACTTCCCAAACAAACTATGTCAACTCCAGATTTGAAATGATCCATTGACCAGGAACTTACCCTCAGTTTTTTCTCCAATGAATTTTTTCCTATGAGAGTTTTTGTCTGAAAAATTTTACAATATTGAGGTCAATTCTCTACTTTGACAACAAAGATATAAATAAGTTCAAGGATATAAACTTATTCATGATAAAGATTGCATAAACCAGAATGCGTTTGTGATTCATGATGTTTTCCTAACCCTTTCCCCATACAACCATTGTGGTAGACAGAGTAGTATGCCCCCAAACGTGCCCACCTCTTAATCCCTAGAACCTGGGAATGTGTTATATGTCAAGGCTGCAGGTGGAATTAAGGTTGCCAATCAGATGACCTTGAGAAAGAGAGATTATCCTGGAATATGTGTGTGGGCCCAGTGTAATCACAAGAATCCTTGTAAATGAAAGACAGAGGCAGGATATTGAGTGTAAGAGAAATCTGATGCTAGAAAGGAAGGGGCCACAGGCCCAGGGCGGTGGACAGTCTCTAGAAGCTGGAAAGGGCAAGAAGATAGGTTCCCTCTTACCCTCTAGAAGGCAGTGCAGCCCTGTCGACACCTTAATTTCACCAAGTGAGACCCTTTTTTTGGCCTTCAGAAGCATACTATAATACATATACATATATATATATATATATATATATATATATATATATATATATATTTTTTTTTTTAGTCTTGCTCTGTCACCCAGGCGGGAGTGCAGTGGTCTGATCTCAGCTCACTGCAACCTCCCCTTCCCGGGTTCAAGCAATTCTCCTGCCTCAGCCTCCTGAGTAGCTGGGACTACAGGAGTCTGCCAGCATGCTCAGCTAAATTTTATTGGATTTTTAGTAGAGATGGGGTATCACCATATTGCCCAGGTTGTTCTTGAACTCCTGACCTTGTGATCCACCCATCTCAGTCTCCCAAAGTGTACATATGCATTTTTAAGCCACTAAGTTTGTGTTAATTTGTTAGAGCAGCAAAGGGAAACTTAATACACATAATGGTGCCTGGAAGTGATGTGATGCTACATAAAATACCTAAAAATGTGGAAGTGTTTTCAGAAGTGAGAATTGGGAACAGGATGAGAGAAATTTGAGGAACATGATAGAAAAAGCTGATATTGCCTTGAATAAAGTGTTAGTAGAAACATGGATGGTAATGACTCTGCCAATGAAGATACAAGGAAGTGATGAGAATGGCAGAGAAAATATATATTGTTTCAGAGAATACCTAGTCACAGACTGTCAGTAATGAAGCATTATACAGTAATAAAGTATTATACATTGTTAAATGCTGCCAAATCTTGGGAGATAAATCTGATATACAATTGGCCCTATCTTCACGTTTAGCATCTGCAGATTTAATCAACCACAGACAAAAATATTCTTAAAAGACAAAAAATAACAATACAGTACAATAACAATTTTCCAAGTAAGAAAACAATATAGTTAGTATAACAACTATTTGCATAGCATTACATTGTATTAGGTATTATAAGTAATCTGGAGGTGATTTAAAGCAGAGGTGCCCAATCTTTTGGCTTCCCCGGGCCACACTGGAAGAATTGTCCTGGGCCACACATAAAATTCACTAACAATAATGATAGTTAATGAGCTAAAAAAAAAAAAAAGAAAAAGAAAAAAAATCGCAAAACAAACAAACAAACAAAAAAACTCGTAATGGTTTAAGAAAGTTCACGAATTTGTGTTGGGCCTCATTCAAAGCCCTCCTGGACCACATGTGAACCATGGACCATGAGTTGGAAATGCTTGATTTGAAGTATACTGGATATGTACATGGGTTATAAGTAAATGCTATGCCATTTTATAGAAGAGACTTGAGCATCTGAGGATTTTGATACGAAAGTTTCTAGAACTAATTTCTCAAGAATACCTAGGGACCACTGTATACTCTATGTATATAACCTCATTGTTTGTTTTGAGAATTTTTGAGACACCAAAAGCAGTTTGGGTGAAAACACAGGAAATAGAACGTAAAAAAAAAAAGAAAAATGAAGAGGAAGAAGAGGAAGAGGAAGAGGAAGAAGAAGAAGAAGAAGAGGAAGAGGAGGAAGAGGAGGAAAAGGAGGAAAAGGAGGAAGAAGAGGAAGAGGAGGAAGAAGAAGAAGAAAAGAAAACCATTCCCAGGGTAAGTAACCACAGGCATAAATTTTTTTTAAAAAAAAAGCAAATATGTTGTTTATAGAACTCAAACTACTATTAAACAGAAGACCTCACCCAGGCTCCAAACCCAGATGGGTTTAACTGTGCAGGTTGAGATAGATGGTTGGGAGAGTAGAACTACTCTGTATACTTATGGGTAACTTATGTTGGAGTGTGGGGACCCCAGAGAAATGGATTAGCAAGGTGGGGTACTGCATAAGCAGAGAGAGGCAGTAAGAACCTTAAATGCATATTCCCAAGTGAAAGAAGTCATTCTGGAATGGGTAAAGACCATATGAGTCCAACAATATGTTTTAGAAAAAGGCAAAACTTTCAGAAACAATTAAGGTTCAGTGGTTACTTGGGGTTATGGGAAGGGAGAAATGAACAGGTGGAATACAGGGAGTTTTTAGGGCACTGAAATTACTCTACAGAGGCCCGATTATGTGGAGAAACTGGAGTAAAAGACAGAGAGTAAAGCCCTGGGAATTAATCAAAAATCCTGGGAAAACAAGAAACTCTCAGATCTTGGAACTAGTGACTACAAAGGAGGGAATGCCAACAAGTACAGTTGGATTGAGTTCATATCTGGAAACATATTGAAAGAAATTTGTACAGAGGTAAAGAGCATGGGTTCACTTTCCCCTCCTGAGTGTTCTTCAGGACCATCGCCTGGTTTAGTGATGCTGCATCTCTGGGCAAGAGCTCACAGGCTCAGTGTCCAGGGCCCAGTGCTGCCTGAGGCTGGAGTGCACCATGGAAGACAGGGATGGATCCCTACCTCCTGAACAGCTGTAGCTTGAGCTCACCCTCCATGGGCCATTTTATTTGTTTTCTTCTTACCGTGTGCCACATAGCTCTTCCTTCTTTTTCTGTACTTCCTCCAAATGAATCCATTTGGGAAAGAGACAGAAATCAGGTAAGGGACCCCAGATCCAACCCCTGCAGAACACAGAGGGACTCTCGTGTTCTCTGTTCCTCCTCCCACTTTCCTGAATCACTTCTATTAAACAGACTTCTGAGCTGAGTTCCCTCAAGAAAAATTAGGACATTTTCCTTTAAGAAAAGAAAGTGAGCAGCAGAAGCCTTCAGTCCAAGCTCATAGACTAATCAGGGGATGGTAGAGGACTCCAGGGTAAAATTTCAAAAACTGTGACTCCGTGTCCTTGGAACGGATTGTTAAGAGAGTGTAGGATTTGTCTGGGGACACAGAGTCACACAATGGTTATTCATCATCCTCTGTCATATGTCAGGTGTCTCTGGGCCCAGCCCCTGTTTCAGGACTGATCTGAAGAGCAAAGCCAAGTCTCTGGAAGCCTCTGATCAGATGCTAAAATCTGAGCTCTGTCTTCAGGGAACAGAGTCCTACCTGATGGGGCACACACACACCTGTGGGCTACACATTCCTCGAATGCACCTGTTCTCGGCAGAGGACCACTGACCAGAATCTCAATGGCAGATCATGCACAAAAAGCACTTCTTTGAGTTTTCCAAAAAGGGACAATAAAGAATGATTTTTACTCTCCTAAAAAGAGTAACAGGAAAGAAACACAGAGTTGTGTGAGTTTCAGGTAGAAAGTTGCATTATTCAAGATTAACGATGGACTGAGGTTTGTCTAAGGAGAAGAGCATGAGAACTGGGTCCCAGTCTCTGAGTCCTTCAGGGTCCAGGGCAGACAAGGGAAAGATGTCCTCACCTGAGCCCATGCCCTCGCCCAGAATCACTCATTAACCTCAGATCCATGGAATCACCCTCCGCCAGCAGACCCTCCACTGCCCCCACGGAACTGACCACCTTCCTGCTGACTCAGCCTGGCCCCTTCCCTTTCTATGGAACTGTCCCAAGGAGCTCATCTCCAGAGTTCCTGTGGGTGACCTCTTCTGCCTCCACATTCGCAGGCCGGGGAGACTCATGCCTGCCCATCACAGCCTTCTCCTGGAGGCAGGGATCGGGCAGGGGTTTGTCCCTCCTCCTTCTCACACTGTGTTCTCCATGTAGAGTGTGTTTCTTTTCATCACGTGCTAGCCTCTCTCTGGGGTTAAGCTGCAACCTGTCATGTGGTGGTTAGACATTTTTTTATCCTTCCACTTGTTGGTCATGAGCAGCTGGATATGGGCAATAAAGAGGGTGCACATTCTGATGTGGTTGGAGAAGAGAAAGGATTATGTCCAGAATGACTGAGCAGGGCTATAAGCTGCATTCTGTGAACACCTTAGCATTACTTCATGCCTTCCAGGGCAATGAGGACAAGTCAGAGCAGTTTAACAATTTATGGAGTCCACTGCTCCCAAAACAAGTCAAGACACCTCCAGAGAACCAATGACCATAGAAGCTCCCAAACTGTAAATGGAGAATTGAGCAATACAGGGCTCCAGGTGCTGAGGAATGATCTGTACCTTCAGGCCTGCTGAGACATAAAGATCTGGCAAACCATATCTGAAAGACCATCTTGCAAGAGGATCAAAGCTCCAACTGCAAGAAGATCTGCCAACCCAGCCTCATTGTTTTGCTATTGGAATGCCCTTGACTCAAATAATTTGTCTTCTTAGGGCACTGAGTCCCAGGCCCAAAATATGTACAGAGGAGATCCATATTTTGCATCTTTGTATTTTGGCCACTTCCCAAGGTCACAACATCCACTAAGAGGACAGGATTGACCTGGGTCATCAGGAGCACAGGATCCCTAAGTTTCAGGTCCTAGGGACCAGGGCCAGAACACTGCCTTGACCCAAATGTAGAAAACGAGGACCCTGAGAGATTTCACTCAGAGGAGCAACCTGAAGTGGATACAGAGTTAAGACCCTCCCTCATTGTGGAGTTGAAATGGTGGAAACATGATATTAAACATTATGTGTTTGTTAAAACCCACAGAACTATACAACACAAAGAGTGAACCTTAATGTAAAGAATAGGCTACAGTTAACAATAATGTATCAATATTGATTCATTAATTGTAACAAGTGCATCACACTAATACAAAATGTTAATCATGGGGGAAACGGCATGTAAGTGACAAGGGGCTTGGAGGAAACTGGCAGGTGTGAGAGGTTGAGGGGGAATATAGGAGCTCTATGTATCCTTGGTTTAAATTTTCTTAAACCTAAAATTGCTCAAAAATCAAAGTCTATTATTTTTAAAATAATATAGAGTATATTCTTTGAGCACAATAAGATTAACTTAAAAATCAATAACAATTTATCTCAGAAAGCTCCATCTTTTTAAAATTGAAGCACATACTTCTAAGTAATCTGGGTTAAAGAAGAACTCACAAAGAAAATTAGAAAACATTATGCACTAAATGATTATTAAAATACAACATATCAAAATCTCTAGATTCAACCAAAATTGTGCTTAGAGGAAATGGTGAGCTTTCAGCTTTAAATGCTGACCTAAGGTTGTACCTGAAGAACACTGAAAAGGAAAATAAAATGTGAAGCAAAAAGAAGGAAGGAAGGAAGAAGAACAAAGGTAAACGGAATTTTAAAATGAAAAAACAATTCAGAAGCTTAATAAGCCAACGTTCATTTTATATAAACATCAATGACACCAATGAACACATTGCTGAACTAAAGAAAAAAAGAAACAATACAAATCTGCAATATCGTGAGTGACCAGTACAGTTCTTACTAACAATAAAAGAAATTATCAACATTATATGCCAACAAATTCAACTACTTAGAAAAAAATGGAAAAATTTCTTGAAATATACAACTCACCAAATTCACACCACACAAGAAAAGAAGACATCCACCTCACACCATATACTAAGATTAATTCTAAATGAATTATATATGTAAATGTAAATGACAACATAACTTACTTGCAGAAAATAATACAGCCAAATATCATCATGACTTCAAACAAAAAAATAAAATCTAAGAGCTTCTGCTCACTGAAAGATGTGTGTCAGTAAAAGGCAAAACACATAATAAGAAAAGATATGTATAACACATATAACAAAAGGCTGCATCCAGAATAAACGAAATTTGCCAAAAAACAGTAAGAGAAAGCTCATAAAAACTCAATAGAAAAATGGGCAGATGATTTTAGTGGGCACTGCACAAAAGGGATTATCCAAACAGCCAATATAAATATAAAGTTTCTAGGCCTCGTTAGTCATCAGGAAAATGCTAATAAAAATCAGAGCTAAATACTATTGCACAGGGTAAAAAGATTGACAATAAAGGTGAGCAAGAAAGTGAAATAATGGGACTCCTCCTGAGCTACTTTGAAGAAGTAAATTGTGCAACTTTGGTCTGGCAATTTCACTTCAGCGTATACCTGAAAGTAGCATTATATATCACTGTTCCAATCTGGAAACAACCAGAATGTTCATCAACAATGGAATGGACACAACATTTGGTTATGTTCATCCAATTCAATACTATACAGCAATAAAAACGAGTAAACTATAGCTACAGGCAACTTGGATATTGAACACAGACTCACAAACATTATTAAGGTAAAAGACCCTGACACAAAAGAATATATATTGTGTACCTGCCCACATAAAGCTAAGAGCAACAAAGTTATACTATAGTGTTTAAGAATGGAGACTTAGGTATACAATTATAAGGAAAAGTAGGAAAGTAATTCCCATGAAAGTCAGCATGGTGGTAACCTTTATTAAGAGGCACTGAGAGGAGACAGAAAGGAGAGCTGAGACATGCAGGTAACATTCTATTTCCTGATCTAGGGAGTGGTCACACAGGTATTCATCTTTGTTTTATGTGCTTCTCTGAATGTGGGTTATATTTCACAACAAAAATAATGAAAAAAGAAGGAATTTGAAGCTGCAAGGAGGAAAACCACAGTGCTAAAAGCCCTCAAAATTACTGCAAGCAATTCTTTTTACATCTTAGCTACCTTTCTCTAGGACAACATACAAGCTCAAGCCATGAAATTTATCCCTGAAAGTAAACCATTACCATTAGGCATTACAATGCACTTGGAATTATTTTTCATAAATGTGCATGCATGTCTCTTTGACTCTTTTTAAAATCTTTAATTCAGGGAGTATTCCAGACATGGAAACAGCAGTGCAGATTGCCAGCGTTCCAAAATATGTCACCATATCCCATTATCTCTGTGACACTGGGCTTGACCATCTCAGTTATGGACCCATAACTGAATTAGGGAGCGAGGAAAAGAATGTTTTTAAAGTAATAATTCTTCCACATATAGTGTGCATGAATAAGTCAATAATTATAAACTAATGAAATCATACTTACTTCTTCTAGAAGTTATTGCAACTAATCCTTACACATCTCAGCAAATGAATATTACATGATCATTATTATCTCTGGTAGCAGTTTCAGGTACCCAAAGAATAAAGCCAAAAATCTAGCCCTCTGATGAGACCTTTAGATCTATTTCCATGGTACAAGGGAATACAGTATCAGTATTCCATGTGTAAATAAGTTCAATTAACAACAAACTATAATTGCACGGGGAGATGAAAATTAGTTTAAACAAGTCAATTAAATCATAAACATTTCAGAAATAAGAGGATGTGTTTGTAATCCAATTAGTGTGTTAATATACTAATAAATTTACTGATTTGAATGGTATCTTAATTGTATATTAGGGCACCCGATGAAAAAACAGTATATCTTAATTGTCATAAAGGGAGCTTTGGCTGCAGTATGACTACATAAGTTTGGAGAAAATTATCCATGTTAATGAGATCAAAATGCTTCTATCTAGAATAATAAATAAGGTTACTTGATGGTTCGGCTAATAAAAATGCATCCAAGGGACAGGGGAAATGGCTGAACACAGTGTTGTCTGCCAGACGATAATTACACTAAGTTCCTGATGGGAGAGAATGGGATATTTTATACTATGACCAAAAAAAATCACTGCCATAGTTTAAACACTCAGATAATCATGGGAATAAAATATTCCAGGGGTAATTCTTTATTGCTACCTCAATTACCACAAATTAAGCTGATATTAATATACTTTACTGCTGTTCAGCCTTAAGTGAAATCAGTTGCACTTCACTGGTGACTCAAGAGAATGAGCCTCTCTCCTATTTCTGCGTAATTACCTGTAATTTATAGGGCACAGGGAGACCTGTGCAGCCTAGTCAAGGTCATGTTAAGAAGGTTAAATTGCATTGTTTTCAATCACCATCTGTATTCTGAACTGAGGTTACCACCTCCCCAATTGCCACAAGACAAAGGGACACTTCCTTGGCACAGGGGTTGTAGTACCAAATTTTCAGGCCAAGGGGCAGATTGATCATGAGCTTTATATAAAATGTGCATTTTAATGAGTACATGGCACTCCGATTAAAATGCTGAAATAGATAAATAATGGTTTTTAGTGCTAATTGCAACAATTTAAATCAATTAAAATGCCTGCAAAGAATGTTGACTCTGGATGAATTCCAACTTACTTATGCAAACTTGGCCTGCTCCTCAAGCCTTCAGTTCCAGTGCTGGAGACATCTGTAGCAGCCTGTCCAGATCTCCCCAACTTAGCCAAACCTCCAGCAATTGGAAACATCATCAGAAGCCATTATCATTCCATGAATATTTCTTAATTTTTACCGCGGGCTAATAAAATGTATTGTTAGGATTCTCTATATGCCTCTATGCTTATTTTCTTGCCTTTTTGTTTATTTGTTTAATCAAATGGGAAAACACTGGGAAATGGCATGCAAGGCCAGTCACTAAAGCCAATGATGAACTAGGAGTAGCATTTTGTAAGCCAAAATCTGGAAACCAAGCTAAAAACTGATATCCTATTAATTAATTTACCAATACACACTTGCTTTGTGCTGGCCACTAGAACACAAAGCCCATAGTGGCCTAGAATTTACAACTTAAAGTTTATTAATTGGAAGACAGATGGTAAACAAACAAAAACATAAATATAAAATATGGTAATAAATAAGAATTAAGAAAAATAAAGCAAGATAACAAAGAAAGAAAAAACAGTAGGGGTAAGGGTGAAGTTTATTTCTGGTTGTCAAAGATGGCCTCTCTAATAAAAAATATTTGAGCACAAATAAGAGAAAGCAAGCCGTGTGATTATTGGAGAATGAATGTTTCAGGCAGAAGGAAGAGTACATGAGGTTGGGCCATGACGCAGAAGTGTGCTTGGCGTGTTTGAAGAAGGGCTCGGAGGCCAGGATGCTGAAGTTTAGAAAGCATAGGGAAAAGTTGTAGGACAGGATGTAATGCAAACATATGCAACATATGCAAAAGTTGCAATATGAAAGATTGGAAAGAGCCAGATATTAAAAGATATTATAAGCCAATTAATGGAAGAACATTTTCTTTTGCTCTGATATTACCACATCATTGGAAGCTATTGGAAAGTGACGTGATTTGAGATGTTTTAAAAGAATCATTTTGAGTGCTGAATTGGAAATGGAACTTACCATGTCAATCTAGCAGGGAGAACAATTAGGAGGTGATTGCAATAATTCAGGTGAGAAACTATAGTTGTTGAATCAGGAAAATAGAAGTGGAGGTAGTTAGAAATGATTAGAATTATATATATATATAAATTAAAGGTAGCACCAAATGAATTTTCTCATGTATTGGAGGCAGAATAGCGAAAAATGACAAGAGTTGTGGGCAAATCTGAGATTTTGACATAAATCATTGTAAGGATGGATTTATTCCTCACTGAGATGGAGAAGATGGAAAGAAGTTAGGGTGGAGAGAAGAATTGGCAGCTAAATTGTAGGCACATTAAGTTAGAGATGCCAACTTGTTATCTAAGTGGAATTGCTGAGAGCAGCCAGTTATATGATGTCATACTGGCCCAAGCTGGAGATAGAAATTTAGAAGTTGGCTGGGTGTGGTGGCTCATGCCTGTAATCCCACCACTTCTGGGAGGCCGAGGTGGGTGGATCACGAGGTCAGGAGTTTAAGATCAGCCTGGCCAACACAGTGAAACCCCGTCTCTACTAAAAACACAAAAATTAGCTGGGTGTGGTGGCATGCACCTGTAATCCCAGCTACTCAGGAGGTTGAGGCAGGAGAACTGCTTGAACCTCGGAGGCAGAAGTTGCAGTGAGCTGAGATCACGCCACTGCACTCCAATCTGGGAGACAGAGCAAGACTCTGTCTCAGGAAAAAAAAAAAAAAAAAAATGGAAGTCATGGATTTCTAAATGGTCTTAAGAAAAAAGTCTGTATGAGATCACTTTGGAGTAAGAGTAAATAGAAAAGGGAAGAGATCCAAGGACAAAGATGGGGAAATAAAAAATAAAAATAAGCCACTATCAAAGGAGATGAAGGAGTGACTAGTTCCCTAAGAGGAAAACAGTATCCCAGAATCCCAGTGTAGACTCTGACATCAAGAAAGATGAGAACTGAGAGGCTGACATTGGATTAACGAGGTCATTGGTTTTGAGAAGTCTCTTCAGTAGTGTGGTGGGAGTAAAAATTGCCTCGAGTACGTTCAGAAGAATATGGGAGCAAGCAAACAGACCTCTCTTTTAAGGGGTTTTGCTGCAAAGCAGGGCAGAACAATAGGGCAGAAATATGTGAAGTTAGAAAATGTTTTCTTGCATGTGAGAAATTACAGCCTATTTGCATGCTGATAAGAATGCAAATTCTTATCAGTAAAAAAGCAAAAAAGAAGAAAGAAAAATTGCTGGAGCACAAGTGTTGACTTTGGCCTTAGAGAAAAGCACAGAGATTTCATTCTTAATAATGCAAGAAAGGCAGATTGCATGGGTATAGTTTCAAGTAGACTGGCAGATGTCAGAGTGAGACCACACAGTTTTAAGTGCGACTATTTTCTTGGCGAAATAGAAAGCAAGGTTATCAGCTGAGAATGAAAGTGAGAAAGTATATGTTGAAAGTCTGATGTAAAGGAGATGAAAGAGAAAAAGTTGATTTAGGAGAGTAGAACGAATGGACTAGGAAAACAAGATATAACTGCCCAAAAGTAGAAGAGCCCTCTTGAAGAAAGTGACCATGAATTTCCACATAGCTTGGTTTATGTCCAGTAATGTTCAACTGTTCACGTTCAGAAGCAGAGTAAGTAGAAAGCTGGATTCATCCACGGTTGGATGTTGCTGGGTAAATACAATGAAGGGATAACAGAAGAAAGGACAATGTACTTGAGAGTATATACAGGGAAGTGACTAAAATAATGTACTTGTTTAAAGAATAACCAAAGTCCAGAAATATCTAAGCTGAATGTATTAGTTTGCCAGGTAAAGGAAAGATCAATCACTCTGGAGTAAGCAATGAGGTCCTCTGAGTATGAAGTCTGAGGCTAGATACAGGGCAAGAAGGAGGAAATTCTATTCAAATAGGATGGGATTCTAATAGTTATTTTCAGTTGTAAAGAAAGATAATAAAAGTATTTCTTAGGATCAGTCCTTATCTCAGCATAACTGATCATTTAAATGGGAATACAACAGATCCTAATCCAAATTAGATGGGATAAAGTAACTTAGAGTCAAATTGGTTTAGGGGTAAAGAGTGATCCAGTCTAGTCTTTCTGAGTAGGTACAAGATTGGAACAGACTTAGGACCAAGCGGTGGTCAAACTTTGAAGTTCCAGTGCAAGTTTTGAGCCGAGATATTTCATAATCACACCAGAGAACTCAAGTTAAGCAGGGCCTAAGGGAAGAGAATGGTAGTGAAACTTGAGGTTATGTAAAACCTATGGAATGAAAGAATTGTTGGTTTAGATATCAGAGGGAGTCAGCTTGAAAGATAAGATAAGATAGTTGAAGCATGAAATACTTGTAATAAAAATTATAGGAGCGTAACTTTTGAGAATCTCAAGTTCTGGGGTTCAAATAAGGACATTTATGGCTGCATTAAGGTAGATTACAAGACCCTCGGAAGGGAAGGAGTTGAGGAACTTGAAGTCACAGGGGTGGAGGAATTATTAAGCCCAAAAATGAAAGAAGGTACAAGATGATGGGAAAGTGTTAGAGAAAACAACAGTGGGCTAGAAGCTAAGATCTCTGGGAAATGAGGAAGAGAGGTGTTTGTGTTTCTAGAATACTGCAACAAAAAAGGGGTAACAGGAGGTATAATCTGACCTTTAAGGGGGGGAAGGGTTGTTTTGTTTTGTTTTTTGAGACAGAGTCTCGCTCTGTTGCCCAGGCTGGAGTGCAGTGGCACAATCCTGGCTCACTGAAACCTCCGCCTACCAGGCTCAAGCAATTCTCCTGCCTCAGGCTCCAGAGTAGCTGGGTTTACAGGTGTGTGCCACCACACCCAGCTAATTTTTGTATTTTTAGTAGAGATGGGGTTTCACCATGTTTACCAGGCTGTTCTCGAACTCCTGGACCTCAGTGATCTGCCCACATCAGCCTCCTAAAGTTCTGGAATTATACGCATGAGCCACCACACCCAGCCTGACCTTTAAGTTTTAAGACTAGAGACTCTGGGGGAGTAGAAAGGCAAAGATCTCTAATTGACAATGATTTCAAAACAAAACAAAACAAAACAAAAAAAAAAAACAGCACACCCGTAGGCAGAGTGGAACAGAGCCAGAGGGGTGAAGTCACATAAGAGGATGTACAGAGCCAAATGGGGATGAAGTCGTCCTGTTTGTGAGAGGTGTTCTGGGCAGTCTTAGACTTTTTGCAGAGGCTGAAGTGTATGGAAAAAAGGGCATGATGGGATTATTCCTGGTGGACTCCAAGTTAGTGTGTAGAGGAGAGACCACAGGTATGGGGGAAGCCAGAAGTAGGGCTCTTGCCAGGAGCACACTGAGCACTGGAGCTCCTTTATGATACATTTCAGCTGTCTCTCCTAGCTTTCTGCATTAGCTCACAAAATGGTTTTATGCCCTTCCTATAGACCTTGACTATCTTTTCCCGCTTTAAGAAAAATTTTGCATTAAGAGACCTGGTCTTTCTGTAGAATCAGATACCACATACCTTCAACAGAAACCTGGATCGAAGACCAAACAGAAGCCCCAAATATCATTACCAAACAAGTTGCATCCTTTTTTTGTTTGTTTGTTTTTGAAATGGAGTTTCACTCTTGTTGCCCAGGCTGGAGTGCAATGGGGCAATCTCAGCTCACTGCAACCTCTGCCTCCTGGGTTCAAGTGATTCCCCTGCCTCAGCCTCCCAAATAGCTGGGACTACAAGCACAAGCCACCACGCCTGGCTAATTTTGTAGTTTTAGTAGAGACAGGGTTACACCATGTTAGCCAGGCTAGTCTCAAATTCCTGACCTCAGGTGATCTACCCACCTTGGCCTCCCAAAGTGCTGGGATTACATGCATAAACCACCACACCTGGCCCATAATGAGATTTTTTTTTTTATTGCCACTTTTAGGTTTTTGGCTTTTTTTTTTTTTTTTTTTTTTTTTTTTTTTTTTTTTTTTTTTTTTTGAGACGGAGTTTTGCTCTGTAGCCCGGGCTGGAGTGCAGTGGCCGGATCTCAGCTCACTGCAAGCTCCGCCTCCCGGGTTCCCGCCATTCTCCTGCCTCAGCCTCTGGAGTAGCTGGGACTACAGGCGCCCGCCACCTCGCCCGGCTAGTTTTTTGTATTTTTAGTAGAGACGGGGTTTCACCGTGTTAGCCAGGATGGTCTCGATCTCCTGACCTCGTGATCCACCCGTCTCGGCCTCCCAAAGTGCTGGGATTACAGGCTTGAGCCACCGCGCCCGGCCGACATTTTCTTAGATACTTTGGAAGAGATGACTTTCCTCTTTCTTGTATTCAAAGACTTGAATCAGAACTAGAATCTAGAGTGCCAACTCCCCAAGCTTCCTTCCAAGACTTCTTGTCAGCAGCTAACACATACCCGCTCCTTTTAGTACGGCCTTCAGTACTTACAAAAACAAAAGGAATGAAAATTGAAAACAGAGGATTTTAACCAAGAACCTACTTTATATATCTCATTCACTCCTTCATCCATTCATCCTTTCACTCATTTAATATAATCACTGATTTAATAAAACCTGTGCTGTAGACACTGAACAAATCAGGGGACAATTCAGATGATTTATCATCCCCTTTTGGGAAAAAAGAAAATCATCAAGTTAGAAGGACATTGAGAATGGGATAAAGTTTTACTTACTCTCTAATAATTCATTTCAAAAAGGAATTTTCCAGTCTGAAAGCAAATAAATGAGAATAGCTTATTCCTAGGTTCATCTGAACATCAAATGTCCTAGCAAGAGAAAGGTCAGTGTCAGCCTAAGATTCTACTTGAGGAGAGAGATTCTTCCTTGTCCAATTGTGAGGTTTGAGCCACAAGAAAAGATAATTTTTATAATATACTTGGACCCTTCATGACATGAATAGCATTGAATTCTAGGCTTAAGAGTGGAAAATAGTGGGAGTTTCCACTGAATGATTCCAGTTTTCTCTCCATCATCACTCCTACCAAAGTAAAAATGACTTTTCTGCTATTTAATCAAATGGACACTTTCCTGTTCTTGCCTTTTTTATCCTCTTAGCATTATGTAACACTGCACACATCTCTGTTTCTTTAAACGCTCCCCTCTTGGATTTCACTTCCATATTCCAGATATTTTACTATGCTTCTTCATGTCTTCATAAATGGTATGCCAATTTAAACCACAATGAATTACCTATACACACATTTTAAGTGGTTAAAATTAAGAAGATGAAGACAATGCAGTATTGGTGAGGATGTGGAGTAGCTGGAATTCTCAGACAAGACTGGGGGAATGTAAAATAGTACAGCCACTTTGGAAAAGTTTAGTAGCTTCTTAGAACATAAAACATACGTTCCATAGGTCATATGACCTAGCAATTCTACTCTTAGGTATTTCCTCCAAAAGAAATGATAAATATCAGTCCATGAAATAATTTGTTTACAAAAACTTAGAGCAGCTTTATTTATAATAGCCAAAAACTAAAGAAAAAGAAGTCCTTCAACAGGTGAATGAAAAAGCAATCATGGTACCTACGTACAGTAGAACACTATGTAGCAATCAGAAAATAATACCCACTACAGATACATCTGATAGTTGTAACAACACAGATGAATCTCTAAAACATGATATTGAGTAAAAAAAAAAAGCACTATATAAAAGAGTATGTTTACATTTATATAAAATAATACATTGAAATATATAATAATACATATAAAATTGTAGAACAGGCAAAAATAATCTACAATGACAATAGATCAACAGTTACATGGGGCCAGGGATGAAGGCAACAAGCAAAAGGGTGTGAGGGAACTGCATGGGGAGATGTATGTGATCAGTGCTGTTCAAATAAATGCTTAACGGCCAGTTCTCCGGGAAACTATGTGCACATATACATATGAAAGTTTATTATAAGTTTTACTGATACAAGGAATATCTAGGAATTTTAGAGAGGAGATGGAGAAAGATGGCAGACTGGAAAGCTCCACCGATCACCCCTCAACAAGGACACCAAGTTAACAATTATCTACACAGAAAAAAACACTTTCTGTTTTTTCTTAAGAACCAAAAAACAGGTAAGCACTCATAGTACCTGGTTTAACACATCACTGAGAGAGGCACTGAAGAGGGAGAAATACCAGTCTTGAATCACTGATACCACCCCTTCCCAACCGTTGGCAGCAGCAGCGTGGTTCAGAGAGCATCTTTGACACTGGAGGAGGGAGAACACAAAAATGGTGAGGCATTGAACTCAGTGTTGTTCTGTCAGAGCAGAAAGGAAAAGCAAAGCTAACTAGCTAACACCCACCCACAGAGGGAGCATTTAAACGAACCCTAGATAACGGTCTGAATTTGAGTGCCTGCAAACCTCGCCACTGAGGAACGCCCGCAAACCCCGCCACTGAGGAACGCCCGCAAACCCCGCCACTGAGGAACGCCCGCAAACCTCGCCACTGAGGAACGCCCGCCGACCCCGCCACTGAGGAACGCCCGCCGACCCCGCCACTGAGGAACGCCCGCAGACCCCGCCACTGAGGAACGCCCGCAGACCCCGCCACTGAGGAACGCCCGCAAGCCTCGCCACTGAGGAACGCCCGCAGGCCTCGCCACTGAGGAACGCGTGCAAACCTCGCCACTGAGGAACGTCCGCAAACCTCGCCACTGAGGAACGCCTGCAAACCTCGCCACTGAGGAACAAAGTGCTCTGGGTCTCTGAGTAAACTCGAAAGGCAGTCTAGGCCATAAGGACTACAACCCTTAGGTGAGTCCTAGGGCTGAACCTGGCCTAGAGACAGTGGACTGGGGAAGGGGGGGCATGTGATATATTGAGACACGGGGTAGGGCAGCCAAGGGAGTTCTGGCATCACCCCTCCCCTAACCCCAGGGTGCACAGCTTGCAGCTCCAAAAGAGACTCCTTCCCTCAGCTTGAGGAGAGGAGAGGGAAGAGTGGCAGGACTTTGTCGTGCATCTTGGATACCAGCTCAGCCACAGCAGGGTAAGGCACCAGTCAGTGTCATTAAGCCCCCATTCCAGGCACTAGCTTCCAGACCACATTTGTAGACACACCCTGGGCCAGAAGGGAAACCACTACCTTGAAGGAAAGGACCCAGTCCTGCCAGCGTTGATCACCTGCTAACTGAACAGTCTTTGGGCCCTGAATAACCAGCAGTGATACCTAGGTACTACACGAAGGGTTTTACTGAGCCTCTGAGACTTGCTGGCTTCAGGTACCAACACTGCCATAGGTGGATAGAGCACCAAGTGGACTCTTGGGGTCCCCAATTCAGGACTTGATTATTGGATGGCATTTATGGACCTGCCCTGGGCCAGCGGGAAGCCCAAGGCCCTGAAGGGTTAGTCCCAGGCCAGGCAACATTCACCACAAGCTGACTTAAGAGACCTTGTACCTTAAGGAAACATCAGTGGTGGTCCAGCAGTACTCCCTGTGGCCAGGGGTGGTGGTAGCTATGGGGGTGAGACTCCTCAGCCTTTGTAAAGGGGAGAGAAAAGTAGGAAGGACTGCATCTTATGGTTAGAGTACCAGCTCAACCATAATACAATAGAATATTAGGTAGACTTCCAAGGTTTTTGGCTCCTGCCTCTGACTCCTGGACAACACTTCTGGACTCAACCAGTGCTGAGGGGACCTCACTACCCTAAAGGGAAGGGCATGGGCCTGACTGGCTTTGCCCCCTGCTGATAGTGGAGGCCTAGGGCCTTGAGCAAACATAGGCAGTAGCCAGAGAGTGGTTACAGCAGGCCATAGGCAAGACCCAGTATTGTGCTGGCTTCAGGTCTGACCCAGCCCAGTCATAGTGGTGGTGGCCATAGGGGTACTTGTGTCACACCACCTCCAGCTTTAGGTGGCTCAGAAAGACAGAAAGAGAGACTCTGTATGTTTGGGAGAAAGTAAAGTAAGAGAACAAGAGTCTGCTGGTAATCCAGAGAATTCTTCCAGATCTTAGCCAAGACTATCAAGACAGTACTTCTAAGAGTCTGCAAGAACCACAGCATTACTGGGCTTGGGGTGCCCCCTAAAGTAGGAACAGCATAGATCACAACATCCAAGTTCTTTCAAATATCTGGAAAGCCTTCCCAAGACGGAAAGCTACAAATAAGCACAGACAGTGAAGACCACAATAAATACCTAACTCTTCAATGCCCAGACACTAAACAATATCTACTAGCATCAGAACCATCCAGGAAAACATGACCTCATCAAATGAACTAAATAAGGCACCAGGGACCAATCCTGGAGAAATAGAGAAATATGACCTTTTAGAAATGGCTGTGTTGAGGAAGCACAAAGAAATTCAAGATAACACAGGAGGGAATTCAGAATTCTATCAGATAAATGTAACAAAGAGATGGAAATAATTTTAAATAATCAAGCAGAAATTCTGGAGCTGAAAAATGCTATTGTCCTACTAAAGAATGCATCAGAGTATTTTAATAGCAGAACGGATCAAGCAGAAGAAAGAATTAGTGAGCTTGAAGAAAGGCTATTTGAAAATACAGTGAGAGGAGACAAAAAAGGATAAAAAATAATAAAGCATGCCTACAAGATCTAGAAAATAGTCTCAAAAGGGCAAATCTAAGAGTTATTGGCCATAAAGAGGTGATAGAGCAAGAGACAGGGGTAGCAAATTTATACAAAGGGATAATAATAGAGAACTTCCCAAACCCAGAGAAAGATATAAATATTCAAGTACAAGAAGGTTATATAATACCAAGCAGATTTAACCCAAAGAATATTACCTCATGGCATTGAGAGTTTGGGAGTCAAACTCCCAAAGGTCAAAGATAAAGAAAGAATCCTAAAAACAGCAAGAGAGAAGAAACAAATAATGTACAATGGAATTCCAACAGATCTGACAACAGAGTTTTCAGTGGAAACCTTGCAAGCCAGAACAGAGTGGCATGACATATTTGAAGTGCTGAAGGAAAAATAATTGTACCCTAGAATAGTATATCTGGTAAAAATATCCTTCAACCATGAAGGAGAAATAAAGAATTTCCCAGACAAACAAAAGCGGAGGGACTTCATCAATACCAGATCCATTCTATAAGAAAAGCTAAAGGGGGTATTTCAATTAAAAAAAAAAGGACATTAATGAGCAATAAACAAACACCTGAAGGTACAAAACTTATTGGTAATGGTAAGTACACAGAAAAACACAGAATATTATAACACTAACTGTGGTGCATAAACTACTTTTATCTTAAGTGGAAGGACTAAATGATAAATTAATTAAAAAAACTAAAACAACTTTTCAAGACTTAGTACAATAAAACATAAATGAAACAACAAAAAGTTAAAAAGCTGGGGGACAAAGTTAAGACAAGTTTTTATTAGGTTTTCTTTTTGCTTGCATGTTTGTTTATATAAATAGTGTTAAGTCGTTATCAGATTTAAAAATGGGTTACAAGATAGTATTTGCAAGCTTCATGCTAAACTGAAGCTAAAAATGCATACAATGAATACACACACAAAAAAACCAAGAAACTAAATAATATCACCAGAGAAAATCGTCCTAACTAGAGAGAGACAGGAATGAAGGAAAGAAGGAAGAGAAGACTACAAAACAACCAGAAAACAAGTAATAAAGTGTTATCAATAATAACATTGAATATAAATGGAATAAATTCTTCAATCAAAAGACATAGACCAACTGAATGAATGACAAAAAAAAAAAAAAAAAAAACAAGAACCATTAATCTGTTGCCTACAAGAAACATTCTTCACCTATAAAGACACATATTGACTGAAAACAAAGGGATGGAAAAAGATATATCATGCCAATGGAAACCAAAAAAGAGCAGGAGTCACTATACTTACATCAGGAAAAAAATAGACTTCAAGACAAAAACTATAAGAAAAGACAAAAAAGGTAACTATATAATGATAAAGAGGTTAATTCAGCAAGAAGATACAATAATTTCAAATATATATATGCAAACACTGGAGCACCCAGATATATAAACGAAATATCACTAGAGCTAAAGAGAAAGATAAGCCCCAATACAATAGTAGCTGGAGACGTCAACACCCCACTTTCAGCAATGGACAGATCTTCCAGACAGAAAACCAACAAAGAAACAGAATTAATCTGCACTATAAACCTAATAGATACTTACAGAACATTTCTTCCAAAAGCTACAGAATACACATTCTTTTCTTCAGCACATGAATCTTTCTCAAGAATAGACCATATGTTAGGTCACAAAACAAGTCTTAAAACATTCAAAAAATTGAAAAAATATCAAGCATCTTCTCTGAGCACAATGGAATAAAACTAGAAATTAATGAAAAGATAAATTTTGGAAACTATACAAATACACAGAAATTGAACAATATGCTCCTGACTGAATGAACAGTGGGTTAATGAAGAAATTAAGAAGGAAATTGTGGTGGCTCGTGCCTGTTAATCCCAGCACTTTGGGAGGCTGAGGTGGGTGGATCATGAGGTCAGGAGTTCAAGACCATCCTGGCCAAGATGGTGAAACCCCATCTCTACTAAAAATACAAAAATTAGCCAGGCATGGTGGTGGGCGCCTGTAATACCAGCTACTCAGGAGGCCGAGGCAGAAAATTGGTTGAACCCAGGAGGCAGAGGTTGAAGTAAGCCAAAATCGCACCACTGCACTCCAACCTGGGCAACAAAGCGAGACTCTGTCTCAAAAAAAAAAAAAAGAAGGAAATTGAAAAATGTATTAAAATAAATGATGATGGAAACACAACATACCAAAACCTATGGTTAGCAAAAGCATTACTAAAAGGGAAGTTTAGAGCTATAAGTGCCTATATCAAAAAAGATGAAAAACTTCAAATGAACAATCTAACAATGTATCTTGAAGAACTAGAAAAGCAAGGGCAAACCAAACCTAAAATTAGAAGAAAAGAAATAATAAAGATCAGCGCATAAATAAATGAAATTGAAATTTAAAACTAAAAAAAATACCAAAAAATCAGTGAAACGAGAAGTTGGTGTTTTGAAAAGTTAAACAAAATAGACAAATTTTTAGCAAAACTAAGAAAAAAAGAGAGAAGATCCAAATAAAATCAGAAATGAAAAAGGAGACAGTACAACTGATACTGCAGAAATTCAAAGTGGTTACTATGAGCAAATATATGCCAAGAAATTGGAAAATTCACAAGAAATAGAAAAATTCCTAGATACATACAATCTACCAAGACTGAACCAGGAAGAAATCCAAAACCTGGACAGACCAATAAGTAACAAGATCGAAGCCATAATAATAAAAAAAATCTCCCTGTAAAGAAAAGCCTGGGACCTGATGGCTTCACTGTCAAATTCCACCAAACATTTAAAGAGGAACTAGTACCAATTCTACTCAAACTAACCCGAAAAATAGAGGAAGAGGAAATACTTTCAAACTCATTCTACTAGGCCAGTGCTACCCTGATACCAAAACCAAAGACACATAAAGAAAAGAAAACTACAGGCCAACATCTCCTGTGAATATATTGATGCAAAAATCCTCAACAAAATACAAGCAAACCAAATTCAACAATACATTAGAAAGACCATTCATCATGACCAAGTGGAGTTTATCCCTGGGATACAAGCACAATTTGAAGTATGCAAATCAGTCAGTGTGATACGTCATATGAACAGAATGAAAACTAAAAACCATATGATCAGTTCAATTGATTCTGAAACAGCATTTGATAAAATGTAACATCCCTTCATGATAAAAAACTCTCAAAAAACTGGGGATAGAAGGAACATACCTCAACATAATAAAAGCCATTCATGACAGACCCAGAGCTAGTACCAAACTAAATGCGGAAAAACTGAAAGCATTTCATCTAAGTTCTGGAACACAAGAATGCACATTGTCACCACTGTTATTCAAAATAGCACTGGAAGTCCTAGCTAGAGCAATCAGACAATAGAAAGAATTTTTTTAAAATTCAAATTGGAAAGCAAGAAGTCAAATTATCCTTGCTTGCAGATAATATAATCTCATATTTGGAAAGACCTAGACTCCACAAGAAAATTCTTAGAACTGAGAAACCAATTCAGGAAAATTGCAGGATACAAAATCAACATACAAAGATCAGTAGAATTTCTATACACCAATAGTGAACAATGTGAAAAAGAAATTTTTCAAAAATAGTAATCCCATTTGTAATACTCACACATAAAATTAAATACCTGGAAATAAATGACAGAATTATATAATGAAAACTATAAAACACTAATGAAAGAAATTAAAGAGGGTACCAAAAAATGGAAAAATATTCCATGTTCATGGATTGAAAGAATCAATATTGCAAAATTGTCCATACTACCCAAAGCAAACTATTAATTCAATGCAATTCATATCAAATACCAATGACATTCCTCACAGAAATAGAAAAAAAATCCTAAAATTTATATGGAACCATAGAAGACTCAGAATAACCAAAGCTACCCTACACAAAAAGAAGAAAACTGGAGGAATCACAATACTTAATTTCAAATTATACTACAGAGCAATAGTAACCAAAACAGCATGGTGCACAAGCCAATGAAACTTAAACCTGCCCCCTCTCCCTAACTCCACAAGTCTTTCCTTAAATTTTTTTTTTAATGTTCATCTGTCTCTAAACCCTTATTCTCCCTGCTCTAGTCAAGCCACAACTAACTCTCAGGAATACCCCAAAAGCCTCCTAAAGGTTTCTCAGTCTTTAGCCTCTCAATCATTTTCCAAACTATATAAAGAGAAAATAGATCATCAGTAGATGATAGATAGAATGACAGAACAATAGATAGATAGATAGATAGATAGATAGATAGATAGATAGATAGATAGATAGAGAATTCTGCTCTTGTTATATGGCTTATAAGTACCTCTATGATTAGGTCCTGATTAGACCCCACATCCCTGGAGAAGTCTTCTCTAATCCCTTAGGTTTGGGTTAGATATCCCATATATATAATCCCACAACTCTTAGCACACAGTGATGTTGCCTAGTTAATTTTCTGTCTCCTCTGCCAGACTGAATGCTCCTTTAAGCCAAGGACCGCTTTTATTATGCTTGCCATTAAAACATTAGATCTGGCTGGGTGTAGTGGCTCATGCCTTAATCCCAGTACTTTGGGAGGCCAAGGTGGGCAGATCACGAGGTCAGGAGATCAGACCATCCTGGCTAACACTACTAACACTACTATGGAACCCCATCGCTACTAAAAATACAAAAAATTAGCCAGGCGTGGTGGCACAGGCCTGTAGTACCAGCTACTTGGGAGGCTGAGGCAGGAGAATCGCTTGAACCCGAAAGGCAGAGTTTGCAGTGAGCCAAGATTGCACCACTGCACTCCAGCCTGGTCAACAGCAAGACTCTGTCTCAAAAAAAAAAAAAAAATTATATTCTAGTCATGTGCCTAGAAAACAGTAGTTCATCATTGAATATTTATTGAATGAGTCTTGTTAATATTACAGACTGAAAAGTTTTAGTCAGCTATCGTTAATCTTCTGGTCATCTTACACCCATCAGAATTCAAGCCTTGTCTTCCCAAATGATACTGTAAGTCTTCTGATAGGTTAAAGGTTGTGTTTGGAATTTACCTAAAAACTCACATAGGATTCAAACTGCACACTTTGCATAATATATAAAATATCTGATCAATTACATGCCTTCTTATTTCAAAAATCTAAATTCCTATCAAATTCTTCAAGTTGACACTGAAGACCTTATCAACAAAATACGTATAATGTTTTCAACACTCTTACCAAAACATCGATTTTGTGTGTTTTTAGCCTATTTTCAAATATTTTCCCTCTTCACCTACCCTTCTGTACTGCCTTCCTCCCCTATCTCCTCCTGTGACCTATGCTTGCTCTGTTGCCATAATCTTGGATGTCTTCATCTCTTCCAATTAATTTTTTATCCTATCTTCAAAGGACTACTTCAGTTCTTGGCTTTCTGCCCCCTTTGTAAACAAACATTTTTCAATTATTCCTGTCCATTTCAGGAATGGGAGTAGTTACTGAGAAAACAAAATTAAGTAATATACTCTCCCATGTAAGAGTCTGCATGCTGAGGTTGGGGATGGCTGGTATTTGAATTTCATATATACATACATGTTTTTGTTTTTGTTTTTGTTTTTGTTTTTCAGATGGAGTCTTGCTGTCACCCAGGCTGGAGTGCAGTGGAGAGATCTTGGCTCACTGCAACCTCTGCTTCCTGGGTTCAAGTGATTCTCCTGCCTCAGCCTCCTGAGTAGCTGGGACTACAGGCACCACCACCAAGCCTGGCTAATTTTTAGTAGAGATAGGCTTTCATCATGTTGGCTATCCTGACTTCAAGTGATCTGCCTGCCTTGGCCTCCCAAAGTACTGGGATTACAGGTATGAGCCAACGTGCCTGGCCTTGAATTTTATATAATTAATGTGTGATAAGGTATATACATGGCACTGTGGAAGCAGGGAGAAGAGAGCACCCTCTGAGCATAGGAGAAAGATGAATGGGAGAAGTCATTAAGAATATTATTATACTTCATTTGTCTATATTCCTGTTATAAAATAGCATGTCTCATTCATTCCAGCACTTTCTGTGGCTAACATTTGTTGAGCACACCTATTAACTCATTTCACTCTTATTACAACTGTATGAGATAGAATGGCATAGATATTATTATATTCAGCAATTTACAGCTGGGAAACAGAGACACTGAGTCAATATACATGTATTGCCTCAGTCATTGGCGGGTGACATAAAATACACTGGGGACAAAGAAAGTGGGGTATGTGAGTCACATGAATCCTAAGACTGTACTAGGCACACAGAAAACTGCAAGCATTTTTTTTTCTGCTTTTATATCATTAGGCCCAAAGACAATCTGTATATTACTCTCAGAAACTGAAAGGAAATTCATAGCTGCTAATCCTCCACTCTAATATGTTCACACATAAAAACCTAGATTTATTTATTTGTATTTTCATACACTGTTTTGCTAGAATGTGAACATGTGCTTGTGTAATGGGGAACGATCTTTCAAATAAGAAAGAATACCATAACACTTGCTTCCGTATTCAATAAGCCCAGAAATGAGAATTTGTCATCATTTCCACCATTTTTATTAGGAAGAGAGTCTCTCTCTTGCTTTTCTCACTGTAGACGTCGAAGCAGTTGGGCCAGCCCATGGATTCCCTCATCCTCTGTGCACATATAACCAAGGTAAGGCTGCATCCAACTGTCCTTGTAAGGTTTCTCTCGCTGTTTGCATGAAAGAAAAGCTTGAAATAAAATTTACTCTTTGCTCTCAGCAAGAACTAATACTTATCAAATGCCCTGGTCAAACACAATAAAATCATACTGTGTAAGGAAATTGCTTTTGTAATTGATTTACTAGTTTTCATAGAGGAAAAAGCATTTCAGTAGCATTTTCATTAAACTGCTTGTCTACAATGACTAAAAAAAAAAAAAATCTAGTTTTCAGTTTTTAAAGACCCAGTATCTCTGTTGTTTCAATTTTTTTAACAAAAAGTAATCGAATGAGGAAAAATACTAAACCTAATGGTGCACTGTATGGTAAATACAAAATCTAGACGTGTGCTTCCTTGTAGAGAAGAATAGAATTAGACATTATTTACAGGAATGAGAACACTTTTATTATTGCTGTCTTAGGTTGGAAGACAGGAAAATAAAGACAGGAGTAGCCTGCCTTTGTTTACACACACACACACACACACACACACACACACACACACACAGCCTTAACCCACTGCCCTGAGCCTCAAAGCAGGGCCCACTCAGCAAGAATAAACTCAAATGCACAGTTCCTGCTACCTAGGACTTTGCGTGTCACTCTAGGCCCCGCAATAAGCACAAAACTGCCAAAAGAAAGCTTTTGTCATTTAAAATGCACTTGGTTCAAAAGAGATCCAGGTAACAAACTGCATCCAAGTTTCCTTTCAGTTAAATTACTTGATACAAAACCAAACCACTGCACTGTTGACTAAAAATATATATTTTGCTATTTCAACATTAAACTGTAAGCTCCATAAAGACAAGGTCTCTGTGTATTTCACCAGGTCCAAGCCTACAATCAAGGTGTGACTTTTAAATAAACAAATGGATTTTAATTTCTCATTGAATCAAACAAAAAGTGTCTCTGAATGGATGTCACAATGATACCTTTCATCATTAACTTTTTATGGGGTAGAAAACTCCTTCCCAAGCTTCACTTTTTGTCTCCCATTTTGGGGGCACATCAAAGGAAGAGAAAGAGCTTTGGGAGCCAAGACAAGAAAAAAAATATATAGGAAATGGACAAATGTCACCAGGGATAATCAGATCAAGATCTTGAGGTCCAAACTCCAAATGGCAATTTTTACTTGACTGTAAATACATACAGTTATACCATGAATTGAACAATGGTTACATTTGGTCAGAATTGTAAGAAACTACGCAAAGTGAAAAATATTTTTTGGACAAACTGGAGTATTCTAGGAAACCCACTTATCATGCTGACACAACTTGAAAACATTCATTTATCCAACAAATATTTACTAAAACTTGCTGTTTGCTAAGCACTGTGCTTGGTGCTATGGATTCAAATAGGAACATGCACTGTATATCTGAGAATTTTTGAGGTCATGGATAAATTTGACAATCTGTTATACAGACCTTCTCCCCAGGGGAATGGACATTTAAACATGTACATGTTTTATATACAATTTCAGAGAGGTTGTAGATCCTCCCAAAATCCTACAGCTGGATATTGTTAAATTATTTGGAATATTAACTGTTAAATAATGGAAGCTGTGGGATTTCTATATGTGTGTGTGTATATATGTATATATACTATATACACACACACACACACACATATATATATACAGAAACACATATTTGCATGTCACTACAGGTCCCAAAATAAGCCCATAACTGCCAAAAGAAAGCGTTTATCATTTAAAAGATGTTCAAAAGAGTATCAAGATACTCTTTTGGTTCAAAAGAGATCAAGATAACAAATTGTATCCAAGTTTCCTTTCAGTGAAATTACTTGACACAAAACCAAACCAGATAGATATATAGAGAGATATAGATATAGATACACATCCTACATCTTCCATTGCTTTCTGCCCAAGCAGTGTTCTACATGCTGCTATGTTTCCTCTTTTCATTTCAATTAAATTCAAGTTATTTTCTGGACAGAAACCTCTTGATTAGAACATGCTGCAAAAAGAAGTTTGCAAAGGCAGGGAAGACAGCAGGTGATCTCACTCAGACCCTTCCCAATTTTAGAGAACTTCCTGAAGTAGCTCACAGAAATTAGTAAATCATTTTAACATAGTATTTAGAAACCTTCCCTAACCTGATTAATCAACTTATGGCACTTTTCTATTTAAAAGGTTTTACTCACTTAGAAACACTTTTGCATTTTCAATGTGTAAATAACCAGCCAGATATGATGCAGAATTTTCAGGAAAAAATCAAGTCAAGGTGTCCAATTTCACACCAAAAAAGAATGCTAGGTTGACATTTAAAGTACTTGTTTGCACAAAAGACACTTGGTTTTCTTTTTTAATCAATTATCCTGCTCTCACTTGCTGTATCTATTATAATTTATGGATTACTGGAATTCATAATTGAATAATATGTAGATGTCACCTGGGGGTGCTAAACCAATTCTCCTACTTGGAATTGCCTGTCTAGTAGGAATGACACCAAGTTTAGTATTTTCTCTATAGATTTGCAGTCGCCTCCATGTAATATAAATCAATAAAGAATAATTTTCCAGGCAGTAAATCAATTGTCAGTTCACAGACCCTAATACCCTTGTGCAGGATTTATTGAAAAAATGAATGGCAGTCTTGTTAGGAGATGTACAGCATGCTTTATAGGGACATAATAGTGTAAACCCCGAACTATTACCTTCGCTATGGTGAAGAATCCAGCAGGAATAACCCTTT